>NC_042970.1:23527695-23660195 GCF_901001165.1 Salmo trutta | reverse complement strand
TTCATGTGAGTGTATTTCTGGCTGTGTATGTTGAGTGTCTACAGATATGTAAGCATGCTTGCATACCTGCATGTGTATATAAGTGTGTCATGTGGATGTGGCCATGTGTGTTGTGCAATAAGTGCCCGCGTGTGGGTGCCATGCACATACAGTATAGCATCTCTCTCTCTCTCTCTCTCTCTCTCTCTCTCTCTCTCTCCCCCTCTCTCCCTCTCTCTCTCTCTCTCTTCCTCTCTCCCTCTCTCTCCCTCTCTCCCTCTCTCCCTCTCTCCCTCTCTCTCTGAAAGCAGAACAGACAGGAAATACTTCCTAATTGGGAGATTAGTGAAGCCTCTGCCAGCTGTAAAGGAGAGAGGCTGTGTAAGGCAGGAAGGAGAGAAACACTCTCCTGCTGGACTTGTTGCCTTTTAACTCTTTACATGTCATGACCACACTCTGGAATACAGGGGGCAAGCAAGAGGGAAGTGGGATATACTGAATATGGTTCCATATAGGATCCATTATATGTTACCATAAAATTACATTAATGTCGTAAACTGAACAAAAATATAAACACAACATGCAACAATTTCAAAGATTTCACAGAGTTACAGTTCATGTAAGGATATCAATCAATTGAAATAAATTCATTAGGCACTAATCTATGGATTTCACATGACTGGGAATACCTTAAAGAAAGGTAGGGGCGTGGATCAGAAAACCAGTCAGTATCTGGTGTGACCACCATTTGCTTCATACAGCCCGACACATCTCCTCTGCATAGAGTTGATCAGGCTGCAGATTGTGTCCTGTGGAATGTTGTCCCACTCCTCTTCAATGGCTGTGTGAAGTTCCTGGATATTGGCGGGAACTGGAACACGCTGTGGTACATGTCGATCCAGAGCAACTTGCACATCATCATCTGCACATCTATCACTTCAGTGTTAATTTGCTAAATTGTAATTACTTCGCTACTATGGCCTATTTATTGCCTTTACCTCTTTACTCCATTTGCACGCACTGTATATAGATTTTCAATTGTGTTATTGACTGTTCTTTTGTGTATCCTATGTGTAACTGTCACGCTTGTCTTCGTCTTCCGACGATAGTGCGAAATCGTCATCAGAAAATGTGGACCAATATGCAGCAGGTACGTGAATGCTCATCTTGACTTTTATTTACTATAAGAATGAACATACAAAATAACAAAATACGAAGACGAACAAATAACAGTCTGGCAAAGCATAGGGCTTTACACAGAACAATCACCCACCAATCACAAACACAAACACACCCTGATATATGAGACTCTCAATCAAAGGCAGATAGACAACACCTGCCTTCAACTGAGAGTCCCAATCCCAATTAACCAACATAGAAACACACTCACCAGACTAGACATATAAATACATAAACAGACTATAAACCAAAACCCCGGAAATACTAAATCAAACACCCTTAATCAAACACACCACCCTGAACCACATAAAACAAATACCCTCTGTCACGCCCTGACCAAACTACAAAACAATTAACCTTATATACTGGCCAGGACGTGACAGTAACTCTGTGTTGTTTTTTGTCGCACTGCTTTGCTTTATCTTGGCCAGGTCACAGTTATAAATGAGAACTTGTTCTAAACTGGCCTACCTGGTTAAATAAAGGTGAAATAAAAAAAAATAAAAAAATCCCAAACATGCTCAATGGGTGACATGTCTGGTGAATATACAGGCCATGGAAGAATTGGGACATTTTCAGCTTCCAGGAATTGTGAACAGATCCTTGCGACATGGGGCCGTGCATTATCATGCTGAAACATGAGGTGATGCTGGCGGATGAGTAGCACGACAATGGGCCTCAGGATCTCGTCACAGTATCTCTGTGCATTAAAATTGCCATCGATAAAATGCAATTGGGTTCATAGTCCGTATGCTTGCCCATACCATAACCCCACCGCTCCCATGGGGCACTCCCATGCGGTTGTGAGGCTGGTTGGACGTACTGCCAAATTCTCTATAACAACGTTGGAGGTGGCGTATGACAGAGAAATTAACATTAAATTATCTGGCAACAGCTCTGGTGGACATTCCTACAGTCAGCATGCCAATTACACGCTCCCTTAAAACTTGAGTTATCTGTGGCATTGTTTTGTGTGACAAAACTGCACATTTTAGAGTGGCCTTTAATTGTCCCCCAGCACAAGGTGCACCTGTGTAATGACCATGCTGTTTAATCAGCTTCTTGATATGCCACACCTGTCAGGTTGATGGATTATCTTGGCAAAGGATAAATGCTCACTAACAGGGATCTAAAATAATTTGTGCACAAAACTTGAGAGAAATAAGCTTTTTGTGCGTATTTCAGCTCATGAAACATGGGACCAACACTTTACATGTTACGTTTATATACTGCTCAAAAAAATAAAGGGAACACTTAAACAACACAATGTAACTCCAAGTCAATCACACTTCTGTGAAATCAAATTGTCCACTTAGGAAGCAACACTGATTGACAATAAATTTCACATGCTGTTGTGCAAATGGAATAGACAACAGGTGGAAATTATCGGCAATTAGCAAGACACCCCCAATAAAGGAGTAGTTCTGCGGGTGGTAACCACAGACCACTTCTCAGTTCCTATGCTTCCTGGCTGATGTTTTGGTCACTTTTGAACGCTGGCGGTGCTTTCACTCTAGTGGTAGCATGAGACGGAGTCTACAACCCACACAAGTGGCTCAGGTAGTGCAGCTCATCCAGGATGGCACATCAATGCGAGCTGTGGCAAGAAGGTTTGCTGTGTCTGTCAGCGTAGTGTCCAGAGCATGGAGGCGCTACCAGGAGACAGGCCAGTACATCAGGAGACGTGGAGGAGGCCGTAGGAGGGCAACAACCCAGCAGCAGGACCGCTACCTCCGCCTTTGTGCAAGGAGGAGCAGGAGGAGCACTGCCAGAGCCCTGCAAAATGACCTCCAGCAGGCCACAAATGTGCATGTGTCTGCTCAAACTGTCAGAAACAGACTCCATGAGGGTGGTATGAGGGCCCAACGTCCACAGGTGGGGGTTGTGCTTACAGCCCAACACCGTGCAGGACGTTTGGCATTTGCCAGAGAACACCAAGATTGGCAAATTCGCCACTGACGCCCTGTGCTCTTCACAGATGAAAGCAGGTTCACACTGAGCACATGTGACAGACGTGACAGTCTGGAGACGCCGTGGAGAACGTTCTGCTGCCTGCAACATCCTCCAGCATGACCGGTTTGGCGGTGGGTCAGTCATGGTGTGGGGTGGCATTTCTTTGGGGGGCCGCACAGCCCTCCATGTGCTCGCCAGAGGTAGCCTGACTGCCATTAGGTACCGAGATGAGATCCTCAGACCCCTTGTGAGACCATATGCTGGTGCTGTTGGCCCTGGGTTCCTCCTAATGCAAGACAATGCTAGACCTCATGTGGCTGGAGTGTGTCAGCAGTTCCTGCAAGAGGAAGGCATTGATGCTATGGACTGGCCCGCCCGTTCCCCGGACCTGAATCCAATTGAGCACATCTGGGACATCATGTCTCGCTCCATCCACCAACGCCATGTTGCACCACAGACTGTCCAGGAGTTGGCGGATGCTTTAGTCCAGGTCTGGGAGGAGATCCCTCAGGAGACCATCCGCCACCTCATCAGGAGCATGCCCAGGCGTTGTAGGGAGGTCATACAGGCACGTGGAGGCCACACACACTACTGAGCCTCATTTTGACTTGTTTTAAGGACATTACATCAAAGTTGGATCAGCCTGTAGTGTGGTTTTCCACTTTAATTTTGAGTGTGACTCCAAATCCAGACCTCCATGGGTTGATAAATTGGATTTCCATTGATTATTTTTGTCTGATTTTGTTGTCAGCACATTCAACTATGTAAAGAAAAAAGTATTTAATAAGATTATTTCATTCATTCAGATCTAGGATGTGTTATTTTAGTGTTCCCTTTATTTTTTTGAGCAGTGTATTTATTTTCAGTAATTTTACAAAATGAAAGCCCTGTAATGACAATGGCAATAATAAGTTAGCATTTGGTTATGTATGTGGTTGTCCAAACTGCTTTGAATCTGGCAGTTATATGAAGACACTACTCATGGTTGTGACACATATGTGATTTCACATAAAAGTCAATGTGAAATAGGAGTTTGCTCTAGGGTATAAATGTCTACATGTCAGCCCCATGCCACTGTTCTGTTTCCACCCTGCCTATAGTGACTGAGTGTGGAGGTAGGTAGGATACCTTGGCAAACACACTTTCATCTTTACTCACACTCCTTGTGAAAGCCATGATGGAAATTTTTTTTTTACCCAGAACTACTGCTCCTAATGCATGTTGAGCACATTCAGATTCTTTGCCAGTTCTATATAGTTAAACCTTTTCCAAAAGTTGGATGAGTTTATCTGCCAAAAACAATGAAGTCCCTTTCATAGACTGGTCTGACCAGAATAAGCAGAGAGCAAACATCTCATGAAGATCTCCCTCCTTCAGGAAGCGGCAGTTTGAGTACAGGATGTTATTCATGGCCGTAGTTGGTCCAGGACCTTCCCTTCACCAGTTGGTATTTCAATCACTGAACAGCAGTTCTACTGCATGTCAACTGCCTGGTTTCAATCAACCTGCAGAGCATTAACTCCTGATTGTGACTTGAGAACGTACAGTTGGTCATGTTTACTAACTTCTGAAAAACCACCACTGATGTTCACTACTAACAAATGAATAATGACCATAACACAGTTGGATAACCCCTTAATTCTTGATAGTGCGTTCTCATTATGTTTAGATAAATACTGCCTCTGAACCATTGGTGATTGATTAAAACACTGTGGCCCATTCACTAGCCTCAGCTGCAACGCGCTATGCAGACAGATGGGAAATAAGCCACCATTACTTACTATTACTCACTTATCGTTAAACTGCTGCATTTAAACTAAATTGTCTCTATTGGTGAGCAAATCGAGACAAGACTACCTAGGACACCTGCATGGACCGTGGAGTGGGGGGGGGGGGGACGAACAGAGATCCCATCAGAGATCCTTTGCCTTTTCATCTAAAAACACAGCATTTCACACACCACAACGCTCGTACACAGGCAGATGCTGTAATAATTTACCCATATTTTCACAGCTTAGATTGTCACAGAGCTTTATGTTGTGCAGTTGTGTTTATACCATAATCTAATGTTGACTAGATTCACTTGTTATCTTAAACATTGTAACCTGTCGGTTGGAATGGTGTTACCATACAGAGTCCTCTGTAAAGTATCTCCAATCCAAGATGGCGTAGCAGTCAGACGTCTTTGTCCTTCGTCTTGTCGTGTCCCATGTGTATATATATATTTACATATTTTCTTCGCATATCTTTTTATATATATTTTTTTCTAAAAACTCAACCTCAAAACACTCTCCTGCAGTTTAAAAAAAAAGTATTATTTTCCTCAAATCTGGAATCTGAAATCCTCAACAGAAGCTACCTCTGCGGAAGCACAGTTCCCGCTCAGCCCAGTCAAAACTGTTCGCTGCTCTGGCACCCCAATGGTGGAACAAGCTCCCTCACGACGCCAGGACAGCGGAGTCAATCACCACCTTCCGGAGACACCTGAAACCCCACCTCTTTAAGGAATACCTGGGATAGGATAAAGTAATCCTTCTACCCCACCCCCCCACCCCTCCAAGAAAAGATATAGATATACTATTGTAAAGTGGTTGTTCCACTGGATATCGTAAGGTGAATGCACCAATTTGTAAGTCGCTCTGGATAAGAGCGTCTGCTAAATGACGTAAATGTAAATGCTAGCCAGAGGTTAGCCAGAGGTTGGCCAGTTCACTGGCTAATGTTGGAGTTCAGCTAGCCACGGTTGACGGTCATCAGCTATCCCTTAACTCGAAAAGCTATCACTAGTTTTGTACAGCACGACTCAGACCAGAGCATACCGGACCTATTTTCTCTCCATATCCCCGGATTTCTACCGCAGGCTCTGGACATTTACACCTAGATCTTGCAGCTAGCTAGCTGCTATCCAACTGACTAATAGGCTAATGTCGGTCCCGGAGCTAACATCAATTATTCCGGAGCTAGCCAGCTGAAGAGGTCCATCAGCCACTCCTGGGCTACAATCACCTATCCGGACCCGTTTTACTGCCGATGCGGAGCCCCATCGGGCCTTCACGACTGGACTACCGACGTTATCTGCCCGAGGGAGTTATCCAACTGGCCCCTCCGTCGCGATGTAACCTGAACGCCTATCTGCGGCCCGCTAATCGTTAGCTGTCTTATCGGCTGCTGTCTGAATAGGTCTATCGGACAATTTTCTTGGGCCACTATAACTATTTTGCCAATTGGATTGGTCCCCTCTACCACACGGAACGCCACTAATCTACAGACGGAAACACACGAGGTGGTTAAAACCATCTTCTGCCAGCTTGCTACCTATGGTGATTAGCTGTCTGAATCTCACGGGACCCTTATGATCACTCGGCTAAGCATGCCTCTCCTTAATGTCAATATGCCTTGTCCATTGCTGTTCTGGTTAGTGTTTATTGGCTTATTTCACTGTAGAGCCTCTAGCCCTGCTCATTATACCTTATCCAACCTTTCAGTTCCACCACCCACACATGCTATGACATCTGGTTTCAATGATGTTTCTAGAGACAATATCTCTCTCATCATCACTCAATGCCACTGTATTCACATCCTACCATACCTTTGTCTGTACATTATACCTTGAAGCTATTTTATCGCCCCCAGAAACCTACTCCCTTTACTCTCTATTCTGGATGTCATAGACAACCAATTCTCATAGCTTTTAGCCGTACCCTTATCCTACTCCTCCTCTGTTCCTCTGGTGATGTAGAGGTGAATCCAGGCCCTGCAGTGCCTAGCTCCACTCCTATTCCCCAGCCGCTCTCTTTTGATGACTTCTGTAACCGTAATAGCCTTGGTTTCATGCATGTTAACATTAGAAGCCTTCTCCCTGAGTTTGTTTATTCACTGCTTTAGCACACTCTGCCAACCCGGATGAGCTAGCCGTGTCTGAATCCTGGCTTAGGAAGTCCACCAAAAACTCTGAAATCTGCATCCCTAACTACAACATTTTCAGACAAGATAGAAGGGCCAAAGGGGGCGGTGTTACAATCTACTGCAGAGATATCCTGCAGAGTTCTGTCCTTCTATCCAGGTCTGTACCCAAACAATTTGAACTTCTACTTTTAAAAATCCATCTCTCTAAAAACAAGTCTCTCAACTTTGCCGCCTGCTATAGACCACCCTCTGCCCCCAGCTGTGCTCTGGACACCATATGTGAACTGATTGCCCCCCATCTATCTTCAGAGCTCGTGCTGCTAGGTGACCTAAACTGGGACATGCTTAACACCCCAGCCATCCTACAATCTAAGCTGGATGCCCTCGATCTCACACAAATTATCAATGAACCTACCAGCTACCACCCCAAAGCCGTAAACACGGGCACCCTCATAGATATCATCCTAACCAACTTGCCCTTTAAATACACCTCTGCTGTTTTCAACCAAGATCTCAGCAACCACTGCCTCATTGCCTGCATCCGTAATGGGTCAGCGGTCAAACGACCTCCACTCATCACTGTCAAACGCTCCCTGAAACATTTCAACGAGCAAGCCTTTCTAATTGACCTGGCCCGGGTATCCTGGAAGGATATTGACCTCATCCCGTCAGTAGAGGATGCCTGGTTATTTTTTTTTAAATGCCTTTCTCACCATCTTAAATAAGCATGCCCCATTCAAGAAATTTAGAACCAGGAACAGATATAGCCTTTGGTTCTCTCCAGACCTGACTGCCCTTAACCAACACAAAAACATCCTGTGGCGTTCTGCATTAGCATCAAACAGCCCCCATGATATGCAACTTTTCAGGGAAGTTAGAAACCAATATACACAGGCAGTTAGAAAAGCCAAGGCTAGCTTTTTCAAGCAGAAATTTGCTTCCTGCAACACAAACTCAAAAAAGTTCTGGGACACTGTAAAGTCCATGGAGAATAAGAACACCTCCTCCCAGCTGCCCACTGCACTGAGGATAGGAAACTCTGTCACCTCCGATAAATCCACTATAATTGAGAATTTCAATAAGCATTTTTCTACAGCTGGCCATGCTTTCCACCTGGCTACCCCTACTGCGGTCAACAGCACTGCACCCCCCACAGCTACTCGCCCAAGCCTTCCCCATTTCTCCTTCTCCCAAATCCAGTCAGCTGATGTTCTGAAAGAATTGCAAATTCTGGACCCCTACAAATCAGCCGGGCTAGACAATCTGGACCCTTTCTTTCTAAAATGATCTGCCGAAATTGTTGCAACCCCTATTACTAGCCTGTCGTCTGAGATTCCAAAAGATTGAAAAGCAGCTGCTGTCATCCCCCTCTTCAAAGGAGGGGACACTCTTGACCCAAACTGCTACAGACCTATATCAATCCTACCCTGCCTTTCTAAGGTCTTCGAAAGCCAAGTCAACAAACAAATTACCGACCATTTCGAATCCCACCGCACCTTCTCTGCTATGCAATCTGGTTTCAGAGCTGGTCATGGGTGCACCTCAGCCACGCTCAAGGTCCTAAACGATATCGTAACCACCATCGATAAGAAACAATACTGTGCTGCCGTATTCATTGACCTGGCCAAGGCTTTCGACTCTGTCAATCGCCACATCCTCATCGGCAGACTCAATGGCCTTGGTTTCTCAAATGATTGCCTCGCCTGGTTCACCAACTACTTCTCTGATAGAGTTCAATGTGTCAAATCGGATGGCCTGTTGTCCGGGCCTCTGGTAGTCTCAATGGGGGTGCCACAGGGTTCAATTCTTGGGTCAACTCTTTTCTCTGTATACGTCAATGATGTCGCTCTTGCTGCTGGTGATTCTGATCCACCTCTACGCAGACGACACCATTCTGTATACTTCTGGCCCTTCTTTGGACACTGTGTTAACAACCCTCCAGATGAGTTTCAATGCCATACAACTCTCCTTCCGTGGCCTCCAACTGCTCTTAAATACAAGTAAAACTAAATGCATGCTCTTCAACCGATCGCTGCCCGCACCTGCCCGCCCGTCCCGCATCACTACTCTGGACGGTTCTTACTTAGAATATGTGGACAACTACAAATACCTAGGTGTCTGGTTAGACTGTAAGCTCTCCTTCCAGACTCACATCAAACATCTCCAATCCAAAGTTAAATCTAGAATTGGCTTCCTATTTCGCAACAAAGCATCCTTCACTCATGCTGCCAAACATACCCTCGTAAAACTGACCATCCTACCGATCCTCAACTTCGGCGATGTCATTTACAAAATAGCCTCCAATACCGTACTCAATAAACTGGATGCAGTCTATCACAGTGCCATTCATTTTGTCACCAAAGCCCCATATACTACTCACCACTGCAACCTGTACGCTCTCGTTGGCTGGCCCTCGCTTCATACTCGTCGCCAAACCCACTGGCTCCAGGTCATCTACAAGACCCTGCTAGGTAAAGTCCCCCCTTATCTCAGCTCACTGGTCACCGTAGCAGCACCCACCTGTAGCACGCGCTCCAGCAGGTATATCTCTCCGGTCACCCCCAAAGCCAATTCCTCCTTTGGCCGTCTCTCCTTCCAGTTCTCTGCTGCCAATGACTGGAACGAACTACAAAAATCTCTGAAACTGGAAACACATCTCCCTCACTAGCTATAATATTAAGCACCAACTGTCAGAGCAGCTCACAGATCACTGCACCTGTACATAGCCCATCTATAATTTAGCCCAAACAACTACCTCTTCCCCTACTGTATTTATTTATTTAGCTACTTTGCACCCCATTATGTCTATTTCTACTTTGCACTTTCTTCCACTACAAATCTACCATTCCAGTGTTTTACTTGCTATATTGTATTTACTTTGCCACCATGGCCTTTTTTGCCTTTACCTCCCTTATCTCACCTCATTTGCTCACATTGTATATAGACTTATTTTTCTACTGTATTATTGACTGTATGTTTGTTTTACTCCATGTGTAACTCTGTGTTGTTATATGTGTCGAACTGCTTTGCTTTATCTTGGCCAGGTCGCAGTTGTAAATGAGAACTTGTTCTCAACTTGCCTACCTGGTTAAATAAAGGTGAAATAAATAAAATAAATACAAATATTTCAGTTAACAGAATAACAGGAATATAACATATTTCTCACCTCTTTACTTCACCGTTTACCTACTGGCTGTGTAACACTAATGAACCATAGCTGCCTTGAATAATATCTAATTAACCACAAAGGAGATGGACGTTCTAAGCAATCAATAGGGATTGTCAAGTGAAGGTGTGCATACAAATCCCACACAAATGAGCTGTAATGGTCTATAGAAAAGGGCTGCATTGACCAAAACGTGTACATAATAGACTTACGGAGGAAGGAATGTGTGCAGGGACATGTTATTTCTACTGAGCGACTATAGGCCTGCCCAGGAGGTTGTTCCTACCAACAGCAGCTCAGCTAGCCCCAGGCTCCCAGAGCACAGGTGCAGCTCTGGCATCTCTTTCCCCCCCAGCGACCCCATGACACTTATACATAAACAAATAATGGTCTATATATTGGTGACCAAGGTTGTTCTTTAGTTTTTTTGTTTTACCAGTTTCAGCTTTTGGTGTAGTTTCTGTCCACAAAGCTACAAAGCAAATATAATTCCCTGTGTGTTGAGGTAAAGGGTAAACATGGGTTGTTGTGACGTGTGTGGTGAGTGAGTGCTGGTATGTGTCTGAAATTGCTGACATTGAGCCCTGCACAATGTTTTTTCTGGGTTATATGTTTTGAGAAGTCTCTCCCTGCCTCTGGCTCACCTGTTGAGGTCTGACAACAAAACAAATGGCTTCCACCACGTCTGTGGGTGACCTATGACCCTGTCTTCAGTTGCCCTGCGGAGCCAGGGAGTTTGTCAAGTCTCCGATTCAATAACATATTTCCTCAATGAGCTTAAGCGCTTAGTGGTTTAACACCTGTAACGCCATCTCTGCAACATATACACTATATCTACACAAGTATGTGGACACCCCTTCAAATAAGTGGATTAGGCTATTTCAGCCACACCCGTTGTTGACAGGTGTATAAAATCGAGCACACAGCCGTGCACTCTCCATAGAAAAAACTTTGGCAGTAGAATGGCTCAGTGACTTTCAACGTGGCACCGTCATGGGATTCCACCTTTCCAACAAGTCAGTTCATCTAATTTCTGCCCTGATAGAGCTGCTCCGGTCAACTGTAAGTGCTGTTATTGTGAAGGGGAAACGTCTAGAAGCAACACTGTTTCAGCCGCGAAGTGGTAGGTCTAACAAGCTCACAGCACGGGACAGCCGAGTGCTGAAGCGCGTAGCGCAAAAAAATAGTCTGTCCTTGGTTGCAACACTCACTACCGAGTTCCAAACTGCCTCTGGAAGCAACGTCAGCACAATAACTGTTCGTTGGGAGCTTCATGAAATGGGTTTCCATGGCCGAGCAGCCGAACACAAACCTAAGATCACCATGCGCAATGCCAAGCGTCGTGCTGTAAAGCTTGCCACAATTGGACTCTGGATCAGTGGAAACGCATTCTCTGGAGTGATGAATCATGCTTCACCATCTGGCAGTCCGATAGATGAATCTGTGTTTGGCGGTTGCCAGGAGAACGCTACCTGCCCAAATGCATAGTGCCAACTGTAAAGTTTGCTGTAGGAGGAATAATGTCCTTGGACTTTTTTCATGGTTCGGTCTAGGCTCCTTAGTTCCAGTGAAGGGAAATCTTAACCCTACAGCATACAATGACATTCTAGACGATTCTGTACTTCCAATTCTGTGGCAACAGTTTGGGGAAGGCCCTTTCCTGTTTCGGCATAACAATGCCCCCGTGCACAAAGCAAGGTCCATACAGAAATGATTTGTTGAGATCGGTGTGGAAGAACTTGACTGGCCTGCACAGAGCACTAACCTCAACTCCATCAAACACCTTTGGGATGAATTGGAACGCCGACTGCGAGCAATGTTCCAACATCTAGTGGAAAGCCTTCCCAGAAGAGTGGAGGCTGTAATAGCAGCAAAGGGGGGACCAACTCCATATTAATACCCATGAATTTTGGAATGAGATGTTTGACGAGCAGGTGTCCACATACTTTTGGTCATGTAGAGAATTTAGTTAGAGATGGTCTCCTTACATATAATAATAATACTGCTGATACAAAGCACTGACTGATAGCGTTTTTAATACATGCAAATATATTCTTCAGACATAGTAGTTCATGATTTTTAGCTATTTATTGGTTCTCTCTCTTAACTAAGCTTACACCTCCGTGTACATGTGTGTGGACATTAACTCTACCCCATAGTCAGCCAAAGTAAATGGAACCACAAGCCAGTTCGATCTGTTTAGCCAGACTAAAGAATATTCAAAGGCAGAGTCAATTTCAATAATTGACATAACAAGACTACGGTTGAAAGATTGAATATACAAGTTTATTGAAGCCAAATTTGCAGTGCTGTAAAGTACTTAAGTAAAAATGCTATAAAGTACTACTAAGTCGTTTTTTGGGGTATCTGTACTTTACTATTTATATTTTTGACAACTTTTACTTTTACTTCACTACATTCCTATAGAAAATAATGTACTTTTTACACCCATTTTGAATGCAGGAAAATGGTCCAATTCACGCACTTATCAAGAGAACATCCCTGGTCATCCCTACTGCCACTGATCTGGCAGACTCACTAAACACAAATGCTTGCTGTGTAAATGATGTCTGAGTGTTGGAGTGTGCCCCTGGTTAGCTGTAAATGATAAAATAAATACAAAATTGTGCTGTCTGGTTTGCTTAATATAAAGAATTTAAAATGATTTATACTTTTACTTTTGATACTTAAGTATATTTTATAAATTACATTTACTTTTGATACTTAAGTATATTTCAAACCAAATACTTTCAGACTTTTACTCAAGTAGTATATACTGGGTGGCTAACTTTCACTTGAGTCATTTTCTATTAAGGTTTCTCTACTTTTACTCAAGTATGACAATTGAGGTACTTTTTCGACCACTGCCGAATTGACAAGAGGGAGCTAAGTATTGGCTGTGTAAAATCTACTGTGTGATCCGATATAATATTCAGAACCTTTCATTAACTGAACCATAGTTTGGTGCAAGATAGTGCCAAAGCTCAATCCAAACATTCTGTGATGAGAAAAAGAAGAAGTACAAAAGAGGCATGAAGTGAAGCATTTTGAGTTGCATGTAGGTTCAGTGTTGGGGAATGGGAGCCATCTGGAGCAGGCCTGACTCTCCTCTGCGACCCACAGCCCACTTCCGTGCCCTGGCTGCCAACGAACTGTGCAATTATAAACACATCCGCCTTCAAGGTGAATGGTACGATCAAACATGTGCCGCTCATCAGTCCTCCAGCTCAGAAAGGAAGGGGGAAAGAACCTCTGAACACACAAGTGTTCACTAGCACGTACACACTAATGCAGGTATCCACAAGCCTGCACTACACACATAAACACAAACACATTGACACAAACTGAACTTGGTGCTTTAGGTTCAGACACTGAAACATTTGCAGACAGGATTACACATGCTTACACACTATGTCCTCTGACTCAACATTTTCCCTCCATCCCCTCTCTCAGCTGGTCGTTAAAATGCAATATGCAGATTTATAAGCTAAGTAAAAAAGCACACGAGACACATCAAACTGGACAGTGTTTTACTCATTCTCTGGAACAGTGCAGGAGCACATGCACACACGCAATCACACATGCACGCACAGATACATGTGCACTGTAAACATATCCCAAATGAAAACCTGGAACTGTGTCCGTATGTGTGTGTCTGTGTGTGTGTTGTGTTAGTATATTTCCCTCGCTAACTTTAAACATCAGCTATCTGAGCAGCTAACCGATCGCTGCAGCTGTACACAGCACATCTGTAAATTGCCCATCCAACTACCTACCTCACCCCCTACTTTTCTGCTCTTTTGCACACCATTTCTACTTGCACATGATCATCTGCTCATCTATCAGTCCAGTGTTAACTTGCTAAACTGTAATTACTTCTCTACTATGCCTATTTATTTCCTTACCTCCTCGCACCATTTGCACACACTGTATATAGACTTTATTTTTTTCTATTGTGTTATTGACTGTACGCTTGTTTATTCCATGTGTAACTCTGTGTTGTTGTTTGTGTCGCACTGCTTTGCTTTATCTTGGCCAGGTCGCAGTTGTAAATGAGAACTTGTTCTCAACTAGCCTACCTGGTTAAATAAAGGTGAAATAAACATACACATTTTTTTTTGCTGAGCCAGGAGGAGCTTGATGAAGCAGGATGGGATTTGGTCATGAGACTTGTTTTCTGCTGTGGATGTATTTTAAAATATGGAGTATGGACCTCCCAGCCCAACACAACAACACTTTCCATTGTCTCATAGCACTACAGTGATGGATGTGGTCCACTTTTTGTTTGGTTGTTTGTGTCTTTGTCTCCCAGTATTAGCTGATAACAGATGATGTTCTGGGTTTTGGCTCACACCCTCTGCAGCAGTGTTTTATGTGTTATATCACACTATAACAGGTCTCAGTCATGGACTGCATCCCTGCAGTTGACCATCTGGTAATATGGTTGTGAGTAGTTTATAGCACCTTTGACAATAATAAAAAACATCTGAACTTGAAAACAAATAAACAGAGAGACAACCAAACAGACAGACGCGCAGAAACGCAGGCACGCTGACACACACACCCACCCACTCACACACACACCCACCCACCCACTCACACACACACCCACCCACTCACACACACACCCACCCACTCACACACACACCCACCCACTCACACACACACACACCCACCCACTCACACACACACCCACCCACTCACACACACACCCACACACTCACACACACACCCACCCACTCACACACACACACACCCACCCACTCACACACACACCCACCCACTCACACACACACACACCCACCCACCCACTCACACACACACACACCCACCCACTCACACACACACACACACACCCACCCACTCACACACACACACACCCACTCACACACACACACACCCACTCACACACACACCCACCCACTCACACACACACCCACCCACCCACTCACACACCCACCCACTCACACACACACCCACCCACTCACACACACACCCACCCACTCACACACACACGGCAACATAAATCAGCCCCAAGGGAACTCAGCCACTTCTAGTCCATTGAATGGTTGAGGGAGGAGCTGTGTGATGTGTTTAGTGGGGGTATTTTGAGAGTGTATTCGGAGTACACAGAGTAAATAAATATTTGATGACAGTGCCACCTCTCTGTTGCGCCGTGGGAGGGCCAAGCAGATCATCTTGTGACCTTCAGACACCCAGAAACAGATGAATAATTCAGCCAAGTGTTGTCAATCATCCTGTTGGTTCCAGATGGAGTAGAGATGAGACATGGTGCTATGGAGGGATATCTGAGATGACATCTCACTGGGGCGTCAATCAACAACACGTGTTGATTTGAACACTCTTACTGAGATTTCTGCAATCACTGAAAACATAACCTTTTCAATGATTAGAACTACTGCCCTACAAGCATACAGTATGCCAGTGGGATATATAAAACAAGAAGATGTCTCAGGGTGTTGCATCTCTGGTTTGAGTTGCGCTGCAAATTAATATGGGATGGAATCCAAAGTACATTGCATCAGACTGTTTACCTTTCAATGTCAATGAATCCATCCCTCCCCTTCAATAAACCATAACAGTAAATTAGGTTGAATTACTGTACTGTAAAAACAGGTCATGAATGAATGCAGGTCTGGGACTTGGCCATTAGGTGTGTGTGGTTTAGAGTTACTTTATTCCCATGCCCCTGAGAGACGACTATTGAACTGATGGTGGACTGCTGAGCTTTGTTTGGGTGGACCCCTCCAATGTAGCGCTCAGCTGTTCAAAGCTGCTGTTTATATTAGCCTATAAGGAGTTATCAGTGTGTGTGTGTGTGTGTGTGTTTACGTGTGTGCGTGTGTGTGTGTGTGTGTGTGTGTGTGTGTGTGTGTGTGTGTGTGTGTGTGTGTGTGTGTGTGTGTGTGCGTGTGTACCCGTCAGCATTTCCTGGGGCCTGGACCCAGTGACTGATGCAGGCCGGAGTAACCTTCTCGCATGAAGGTGTCGCATATGATACTTCCTCAAGCCTAAGCCAAACACCATGCGATCCCTGATCCAACTCCACACCTGATCCCTCCCTCCTCCTCTCCCTGCTCTAGTTGTTTGCCTTGATCCCTCTCCATCCCCCTCTGTCCCTCCAAGCAAAGACTGAGCTCAACTTCCAGCTGATGGGCATTTTTGTTTAACTTTGGGTGAATGTTGAACAAAGGTCACACAGTGAGGTCAATGACTCAATGAAAGTCCTAGTTACATATTATTTTACAGTGCTTTTCACCAGATTATAAACAGCTAAATACCACATAATCATCTGCACTTACACTACATATATGGTTACTACGTTATAACTTGGTATACTTTTTTGTAATTCTGTCTTGTTTTTGCAATGTGGAGAAAACTTTATATATTGTAACTCCTTACAATATACTAATTGGAATGCAGAGGCTGTACAGTAACATGCTATACATGATGTCAGCGCTCACGGTTTCCGCTTCACAGCGGAATATTGGTTTTGACTGAGAGCGGAAGTTGCCCTCGTCCCTCCCACTAATTGGGCAACTTTTGCAAATGTTGTTGTTGTCAGAGTGAAGGAAATGCTGTACATTAAAATGACTCTATGTACTTTCAAAGAGGAGCCAATGAGGATTTAAGTAAATACCACTGTGATGTCATACTAGCAGCCAAACACCCTTGAGTCCTTATGTGCACTTCACATTTCCATATCATAAAACTCATGTCATATACAGCGTCAACATTTATGTTCACTATGCTTGATGTATATGGCGTCATACACCGGGTTGTTCTGAACAGAATGTTTGTCGTATTGTGAACAAATTTGGTGAGGAACACGCATCGCTATTCTATGTGCACCAAAATTACAATCTGCTTCTCTGAATTACCTTGTGAAAGCCTAGCACTAACATTGTATTTTGTCACTTAGCTAGTCATGTTTTCAAATGATGCTCACCCGACGCAGATCGCCATTTAAAATGGACTGCTTTTGAAATGCGTAAACAACAACAGTAATTGTGTGATGGCAGGGACGAAGGGCTGTGTTCCAAACAAAACAACTTCAAGTGTGCTTGCTCTAGTTCCTCAACGGCACAGCTAGGAGAGCTCAAAATACAACCGTATAGTTGAAGACTCTACTTACATTTAAACATTTTTACATTTTAGTCATTTAACAGACGCTCTTATCCAGAGCGACTTACAGTAGTGAATGCATACATTTCATACTTTTTTTTTCTGTGCTGGCCCCCCGTGGGAATCCAACCCACAACCCTGGCGTTGCAAACACCATGCTCTACCAACTGAGCTACTTTGAGTCATAAAAGTGCATTGCAATTATGTAAGAACTGTGAACACTTTGGAGAGGTGTATGGCCACTTGAAGATACCAGTTAGACCTCTCACTCAAATCCTTGTCATTTTTTTGTCTTTTGTTGCACCTGCCCCACATTTTCCATAACTATTCTTATCATGTTACTGAATGTATCCAGAGTATTTTCAGATTTTGTTATCAACAGTCTTGTGTCAGATTAACTGTTTTGTCCAAACCTTTAGTCTAATAATTGTCTCATAATCTCAAACTATTCCCTTTTAATTGCTAGCATGGTTATGCATATGCATTTCATATTTCTTCTGTAAGGAACATTCATATTTAAGGAGTGAATGTTATTTATAGTAAGGGTTACCTGGAGAAAATCCGACCTCTCTGAAATGGAAATGGATGGCCCTCCGTTCAGCAAAATATATTTTTTAAAACCTGCCTGAGCGCTTGAAAAAAAAGTGACCCTCCCCTATACCCCGAATATATTTTTTTTTATATATAAAGTGGATAGCAGAGAACATGCCTTGGATATGCAGTTTTAGAAACGGTTCTCTGTCCTGTAAGCATTACATGGCAAAGCAGGAATTGTTATAGGGCACAGTGCTGCGAGCCAGAAGATTGTGGGTTCACAGACCACCGTGGACAAGAGTAGGGGTGGAAAGATCTTCTTTATAGTAAAAACATTGCATGGATTTATCATCGTATTTGCGGGTCAAAGAAAAATTGGAATTTTATAAAAATGTCATGCAATTCTACGTCATTTTACATGACTGGAGACCTTAGGAGAATCTTTTTTAATACCACACAAATGTCCAAAATGACAGGCTAAGAATGGACAGGGCGATAAGTCTATGCGTTCATCTTGTCATATTTCTCCAATGCCAAATTAGTGTGTCTTGTTTGCAACGAAATTGTCCCTATTTGCAAATATTTCAATCTGAGACATCATTATGAATCTGAGCATAATACTTTCCCAGACAAAGTAGGCCTACCAATGCAGAAACATATACGTTTAACTGTTGGCTACTCTTCTTCCGTGGCTTAACCCAATGAGAGATCACAAGTGGCTGGGTTTAAATATCTTCTATTGTAAAGAAAGTGAACAATTGACAGTGACAGAATTAGATTACTTACTAAGCAAAGTCACGTTTTGTTTTTGTCTCCTCGGCTATAGAAGGTTGTCTCTCAGCCTCTGAATGTGAAAGAAACAAAACAGTGATATCCCCATATCCATCGTAGTCATGTCTTCCCGTCTATTTCACAGCTCGTTTATAGCATAACGCATCATGGACCAAAGCGCTGTTATACATCACTTTATATATTTGGATCATTTTTATTTTCTTCAAAATCTTACGCTAACAAGGAGTAGAGCCTATTTTTACAATTTTCTTTCATTAAAGGTAGGCCTATGGCATACCTTTTCATACCCCTCAATTCAAGTCTTGGTTTTAATTTAACAGCCTTTCACTAACATGGAGGTAGGTTATTTAAAGAGCGCATGGCGTTTGGAGGAATTCAATATTAAGAAGGTGTTCCTAATGTTTGGTGCAATAAGTGTATAGCCTAATAAGCAACTCATTCTAAAACACTGAGAAATGTCGAAATTTCAACAATTACAAATTACATGACCATCCCGTGGACTAGATAGAAAACATTGTAAACACTCCCCCTGACTGAAATGTAAAAAGCATTCAAAATAATGACCCTCCCCCTCCTCCCTCAGGTCCCTATTATGTTAATTTCAAACCATTCCTTATCCCTGTCCATATAGGCCAATTCCCATGACTGTCAATATTTGAGAGCATATTGGTGAATGCAGGCAGTGAATTATATCTTTTTTGAAGGGAGGGTGTCTGGCCAAACTCAGAGTGCCGTTGACAGGGGTTTCAACCATGACAAGCAGAGGACATGAGCAACAGTAGGACATTTCATTTAGTGATTTAGATAAATGCTCTCAGGCTGACCTAATCAGATTTCCAAGGGGGCAGCTTTGGTTAAGTCCCCTCTTGAGTGACAGGTGACATTGGTGTTTGTCAAAGTCAAAAGCATGTGAGGAGAGGGGTCAGTGTTGTTGATGCTCCCCAGATTGCTCTGTCACTGTGTGGTTCACGTCTTAAAGGAGAAGTTTTCTTTTTTACAACCAAATCTACATTTTTGATGTAAATGGCATGTTATAGAAGGGTCCAGACACCTTTTTTGTGATTTCACATGTTTTTGAGAAATGTACCCCAAACAGCAAATCACTTCCTCATCCTCGTTGGGTAGTATGGGGGCCCCGAAAAAACATAAACAAAGGTTCCAAAATCACCCAAATACATCATTCGAAATGACAAAGCTCTCAGTATAAGGATGCAGGTCTTTAGGTATTGTACACATGAAATTGTGTCATTGCGAACTTTCTGCAATGCTATATTTCTGTTTTGCGCGACTTGAGCCGTTTCCCCTATCCAGCTGTTCCATTCTCCATGTAGCCTGATGCTACAGGTAATTGCCTAAATAAAGGAAAAAACAACAAAGTGTCTTAATAGGGTGTTGGGCCACCACGAGCCGCCAGAACAGCTTCAATGCACCATGGCATAGATTCTACAAGCTTCTGGCACTTCCTGTGTGGAAGCACCCCATGCTTTCAATATACAGTGGGGGGGGGAAAGTATTTGATCCCCAGCTGATTTTGTACGTTTGCCCACTTACAAAGAAATGATCAGTCTATAATTTTAATGGTTGGTTTATTTGAACAGTGAGAGACAGAATAACAACCAAAAAATCCAGAAAAACGCAAGTCAAAAATGTTATGAAATGATTTCCATTTTAATGAGGGAAATAAGTATTTGACCCATCTGCAAAACATGACTTAGTACTTGGTGGAAAAACCCTTGTTGGCAATCACAGAGGTCAGACGTTTCTTGTTGTTGGCCACCAGGTTTGCACACATCTCAGGAGGGATTTTGTCCCACTCCTCTTTGCAGATCTTCTCCAAGTCATTAAGGTTTCGAGGCTGACGTTTGGCAACTCGAACCTTCAGCTCCCTCCACAGATTTTCTATGGGATTAAGGTCTGGAGACTGGCTAGGCCACTCCAGGACCTTAATGTGCTTCTTCTTGAGCTACTCCTTTGTTGCCTTGGCCGTGTGTTTTGGGCCATTGTCATGCTGGAATACCCAACCACGACCCATTTTCAATGCCCTGGCTGAGGGAAGGAGGTTCTCACCCAAGATTTGACAGTACATGGCCCCGTCAAATGATGCGGTGAAGTTGTCCTGTCCCCTTAGCAGAAAAACACTCCCAAAGCATAATGTTTCCACCTCCATGTTTGACGGTGGAGATGGTGTTCTTGGGGTCATAGGCAGCATTCCTCCTCCTCCAAACACGGCGAGTTGAGTTGATGCCAAAGAGCTCCATTTTGGTCTCATCTAACCACAACACTTTCACCAGTTGTCCTCTGAATCATTCAGATGTTCATTGGCAAACTTCAGACGGGCATGTATATGTATTCTTGAGCAGGGGGACCTTGCGGGCGCTGCAGGATTTCGGTCCTTCACGGCGTAGTGTGTGTTACCAATTGTTTCCTTGGTGACAATGGTCCCAGCTGCCTTGAGATCATTGACAAGATCCTCCCGTGTAGTTCTGGGCTGATTCCTCACCGTTCTCATGATCATTGCAACCCCACGAGGTGAGATCTTGCATGGAGCCCCAGGCCGAGAGATATTGACAGTTCTTTTGTGTTTCTTCCATTTGCGAATAATCGCACCAACTGTTGTCACCTTCTCACCAAGCTGCTTGGCGATGGTCTTGTAGCCCATTCCAGCCTTGTGTAGGTCTACAATCTTGTCCCTGACATCCTTGGAGAGCTCTTTGGTCTTGGCCATGGTGGAGAGTTTGGAATCTGATTGATTGCTTCTGTGGACAGGTGTCTTTTTTACAGGTAACAAGCTGCGGTTAGGAGCACTCCCTTTAAGAGTGTGCTCCTAATCTCAGCTCGTTACCTGTATAAAAGACACCTGGGAGCCAGAAATCTTTCTGATTGAGAGGGGGTCAAATACTTATTTCCCTCAATAAAATGCAAATCAATTTATAACAGTTTTGACATGCGTTTTTCTGGATATTTTTGTTGTTATTCTGTCTCTCACTGTTCAAATAAACCTACCATTAAAATGATAGGCTGATCCTTTCTTTATCAGTGGACAAACGTACAAAATCTGCAGGGGATCAAATACCTTTTTAACCCCACTGTACTTAGTATCCCACATTTATTGAAGTATTTCCATTATTTTGGCAGTTACCTGTAGAATGGACGGAGAGGTGTAGCTCGAGTCGCAACAATATGGAATATAACGTTACGGATAAAGTTCGGAATGACAACATTTCATGTGTACAACATCTAAAAACCTGCATCATTATACTGAGAGCTTTGTCATTTCTAATGATGTATTTGGGTGTTTTTGGAACCTTTGTTTATGTTTTTTTCGGGGCCCCCATACTACACAACGAGGATGAGGAAGTGATTTGCTGTTTGGGGTACATTTCTCAAAAACATGTGAAATCACCAGAAAGGTGTCTGGACCCTTCTATAACATGCCATTTACATCAAAAATAGAGATTTGGTTGTAAAAAACAAAACTTCTCATTTAAAGATATGCACGTCAATATTCCTTTTAAACTAGAATGAGTACAACTTAATAAGTCAAGATGTGATCGTGTCACTATGTGATGAAAAGATTGACTTTTCTTTTAGCTTTACATGGAAAGGACTAAAACCAACATGCCATTGACCTTCAAAGAGACCCTCTCTCTCATATGCACGACTGACACACGCACACACACACACACACACACACTTTCATGATGCTCGGAGAGGGACTGGCTCGGGATTAATATTATTGTGCCCTGTGGACATTTTCTTTGTTTATTTCAAACATGGCCCTTCTGCTTTCTCTGCTATCTCAGCTATGGGCGCCAAGGGACACGTTCTGTTTGAGGCTTGGATTGTTATGTATTTCCTAAGTGAAAAGACAGCCTCATCCTCTGCTTGGGATACTCCCCCAGTTTGTAGGGATGGCTTTTCCAGGGACACCCCATTCATATACAGTACTATCCTTTCACGTTGTGCTGTTCCTCTCCTGTCAGCAATACTAGAGAACAGGCCAAACTCAGACTGTTTCTCTTTACATTAGCCTTAACATTTGCCAGAAAATAGGGCAATTGTTTAGAGTCTCGAACCAGACTGATATCAGCTTCCCAAGAACCATTTTCAGATTCAAGGACTCGTATGTGACTTTATTTGACCATGACCATGAAAAAGCAAGGTGTGTGCTAAGCAAGGCAAAGCAATGCATCAGCTCCCTTCGTTAATATTTCAGAATGAAATATAAGATGAAAATATATGTGTGAAGTAATAAACTACAGCACATTTTCCATGAATAATTGTGTCATTTCATCACCATTTCATCACCTTCTGCCCTCATTCCTACCTGTCAGTTTTCTCTCTCTGAGTTTTGCTGATGTGTCTGTCTGAGTGCCTGTAGAAAAGAGCTGACTACATTTGCATCTCCCTCCTGCTGCCAAGATCCACCTCAGAGAGCGGCTCTTCAGCCTGCCTGCCTGTCTGCTGGCTGCCCCACCTATGGGGTTT
Organism: Salmo trutta; assembly: GCF_901001165.1. Taxonomy (NCBI): domain Eukaryota; kingdom Metazoa; phylum Chordata; class Actinopteri; order Salmoniformes; family Salmonidae; genus Salmo; species Salmo trutta. The sequence goes on along the minus strand of NC_042970.1, from coordinate 23,637,052 downwards.
CAGATTCCTGTGAGTGCAGGGAAAAACACTTATTTCACAATTAAACTGAGTGACTCCTATTAGCTCAGGGCCCCTTGGGGACAGCTCAGAAGAGGTGGTGACAAATTGCTATTTGTACGGAGGTATAACTCTTTTATGAATGCCTTGAAGGGATTGTTTACCAATCACTGTATTCTTGCGCTGAAAAATACAGCTTTCTTTTTAGTGGCTATTCAATCTAATTTTGTTTTACAGAAAGTGATGACTTGAAATACATTTCTCCTTTTTGATGAGAGCTTGTTGAAGAGTTTTATCTCAAGTGTGTTGCTTGCCATATCCATTTTATTATACATTGAACATCTTTCTGAGTACTGATGAATCATTGTATTCTTGTGACTTTTGCAATAATTAAGCACTTTCCATTTCCTGTCAGAATTATTAGGAGAACGCCAGAACATTACAAGAATCCAAGGAGCATATTCAATCATTTATTTTAGTGGGACGCTTCCTGAGTGAGTGAGGGAGGGAGGGAAAGAGAGTGAGTTTGGCTGCGGTGCCTGGTGAACTTTTCCCCAGTTTCACCTGGCTGCAGCGGAGGTCTTTTCAGCCAAGACGGCCCCCTGGGATCCGGCGCTCATCGGAGCGGCCCGTGCTTATGAGCTGTGATCAGGACTTGGGTGGTGGTGGGGTTGGGGCGTAGGAAGTTGGAGGGGCCCGGAGAGACAGCTGTCCGGCTCATCTTCCCCTCACGGCCGTCTCATTTATAATTAACACAGATGACCAGGTGGCTATGTTCCTCTGTCCCTGCCAAGGCATACTTCCGACTGACCTCCGACCTCCTATCAGACATTCCGAACAGGAGAATCAGTGAAGGATCAATTGATCATGTTTACTGTTGAAGTACTGCTGGCTCACTCACTGGACTAGCTTTTTTTTTTTAAACGATGTTTAGATAAATCCACTCTTAGGAAAAAAAAGGTGCTATCTTGAACCTTAAAAAGTTCTTCGGCTGTCCCCATAGGAGAACCCTTTGAAGAACCCTTTATGGTTGCAGGAAGAACCCTTTCTACAGAGGGTTCTACATGAAACCTAAAGGGGTTCTACCTGGAACCAAAAAGGGTTCTCCTATGGGGACTGCCGAAGAACCCTTTTGGAACCCTTTTTTCTAAGAGTGTAGACAGGACAGAGGGAGGGAGGGATGGAGAGAGGGGGGAGAGAGGGAAAGGGAGAGACAGACAGACAGAGAGAGAAACATTTTAAGTGAAGAAGAGAGGGACACAGGAAGACAGAAAGACACGGAGTAAAGAGAGAAGTGGAGCCACAGAGAGAAAAAGAAAATCAAGGAGAAAGAGAAATAAAGAGGGAGAGCCAGACACAAATAGAAAGAGAAAAATAAAAAAGGTCTTTATAGCTTTGGCTGGGCTGAAGGCTGAGGTCCACTGGGAACTCCCACAGGTCCAGAGCTCACATGAGGCCAGATCTGGGGAACAGGACGCGCTGGGCACAGACGTCAATTCAACGTCTTTTCCACGTTGGTTCAACATAATTTCATTGAAATGACGTGGAAACAATGTTGATTCAATAAGTGTGTGCCCAGTGGGGAAGTTATTGAGGCACCTGCGATTCTCATTCCCGCTTCCCCAGACGACAACAGCCTTGCAGCAGTGCTAGAGCAGCAGTACAGCAGTGCTAGCTACAGTACAACATTCCCTGCATGGAGCTCCTAAAGCTCTTGTCTGCTCCATCTCTGACCCTGGTCACTGACTGACTGAGCCCAGACAAACAGACAGCGGTTTGGGCCCCTGGACCTGCTTAATCAAAACCACAGACTAACAACTGACCTCTAACATATATCCCTCCTGGCCAAGCGCTCTCCTTCCACCCCTAACCCCACCCCCATTCCCCCTGCGTGCTGTTGCTAGGACAACCTTAAAGGTTTTTCCAGATGTGTCTGGGATTCATGAATATACACCATATATACAAAAGTTTGTGGACACCCCTTCAAAAAAATGTATTTTGCCCTTATTTAATTAGGCAAGTCAGTTAAGAACAAATTCTTATTTTCAATGATGGGTTAACTGCCTTGTTCAGTGACAGAACAACAGATTTGTAGCTTGTCAGCTGGGGGATTTGAACTTGCAACCTTTCGGTTACTAGCCCAATGCTCTAACCACTAGGCTACCCTGCCGCCCCAAACGAGTGATTTTGGCTATTTCAGCCACACCCATTACTGTCAGGTGTATAAAATTGAGCACACAGCCATGCAATCTCCATAGACAAACACTGGCAGTAGAATGGCCATACTGACGAGTTCAGTGACTTTCAACGTGGCACCGTCATAGGATGCCAACTTTCCAACAAGTCAGTTCTTTAAATTTCTGCCCTGCTAGAGCTGCCCTCGTCAACTGTAAGTGCTGTTATTGTGTAGTGGAAACGTCTAGGAGCAACAACGGCTCAGCTGCGAAGTGGTAGGCCACACAAGCTTACAGAACGGGACAGCCGAGTGCTGAAGCGAGTAGCGCATAAAAATCATCTGTCCTCGGTTGCAACACCGAGTTCCAAACTGCCTCTGGAAGCAACGTCAACACAAGAAATGTTTGTTGGGAGCCTCATGAAATGGGTTTCCGTGGCCGAGCAGGTGCACACAAGCCTAATATCACCATGCATAATGCCAAGCGTCGGCTGAAGTGGTGTGAAGATCGCCGCCATTGGACTCTGGAGCAGTGGAAATGCTTTCTCTGGAGTGATGAATCACGATTCACCATCTGGCAGACCAACGGACGAATCTGGGTTTGGCGGATGCCAGGAGAACAGTACCTGCCCAAATGCTTAGTGCCAACTTTAAAGTTTAGTGGAGGAGGAATAATGTCCTGGGGCTGTTTTTCATGGTTCAGGCTAGGCTCCTTAGTTCCAGTGAAGAGAAAAAATACTGTCACAGCATGCAATGACATTCTAGACGATTTTGTGATTCCAACTTTGTGGCAACAGTTTGGGAAAGGCCCTTTTCTGTTCCAGCATGACAATGCCCCTTTGCACAAAGCAAGGTCCATACAGAAATGGTTTGTCGAGATCGGTGTGGAAGAACTTGACTGGCCTGCACAGAGCACTAACCTCAACTTCATCAAACACCTTTTGGATGAATTGGAACGCCAACTCCAAGTCAGGCCTAATTACCCCACATCAGTGCCCAACCTCATTAATGGTTTTGTGGCTGAATGGAAGCAAGTCCCCACAGCAACATCTAGCAGAAAACCTTCCCAGAGAGTGGAGGCTGTTATAGCAGCAAAGGAGGGACCAACAACATATTAATGCCCATGATTTTGGAATGAGATGTTCGACAAGCAGGTGTCCACATACTTTTGGTCATGTATTGTAGTTCTGCACCCTCCCTGCAACTCTGCCTGCATCCCCAAACAACGTTTGGATTATTATTACGCCTGTGGACCCACCCAATAACAGACTGACCTCTAGAATAGGTTGAGGCTAACACATTCTCTGTTCTCTTCTATCGTCACCATCATAATGGTTCGGGGCTAAGGTCCTGACTGGGACCCAGGGTTAGAGAACAAGCCATATCCAGTTTCTTTTTTGTAACCAGAGTACCTCTGACTTCCTGTGCACATGTTCTGGGTAGTGTTCATGTCTGACTCTGAGTGATCGGCTGGGCCATTAGAGGACCTGTTAGAACTTGATTCACGCTTTCATCTGTTGGTTTCTATACTTTTAGGAATCCTGTTGTGATTATGAACGGAAAAAATGATACCCACCGTTTGGCACAGTTTCTCCCTGTTTTCTGCATTTCAGGTTTATTCTGCAGCAGAGTTCATTCAGCACTTCGCCTGGTCCACAGAAAGGCATGATTCAGCAGCCAGTGGAGTGACCCTGTGCTGTGGAAACTCCTCTCTCTTCTCTGTAAAGGGCAGGGCTGTGGCCCACTAATCTCTCAATGCCCGCTCTACCCTTCACTGGCTGCCCCACCGAGCCCCACCTCGCCTCTCTTTGTTTGCTTTGGCAGTGGGGAGCACATCCATCACGCCACCTGCCACAGCGGGCCGCAGCCTGCACCTCCTTCTCTGCCCATGCCTCTACCAGTGTGCTAAAGGGCGAGCCACGTGTCCCCACCACCCCCTAAACGGGTGATAATACTGCTGTCTTCGCCCGTCAGGATTAGGAGCTAACACTCTGCTCCCTGTCCCTGGGCTGCTGGGAAGAAGAGGGGGGTATGGGAGAGAAACAGGTGTGTGATGTTTTTTTATACATGGCCCACACGTGGGGAGCACATTTTTCTCTGTCCACAGAACTAGAAGAGAGGTGTCATGTTGAGGTGCAGTGTGAGGGTGGGGAGGGGGAATGGGAAGAAGGGTGAACAGGTGATACTGGGTCTTCAGATGGTTTAAAATGTTGTCCAACTCTGACTGTATTATTTTCCAGTTTGTCCTGGGACCTCATTTATCAAAGGTGCTTAAGCACAAAAAATACTCTATACCTTGCATGCGCCAGTTTTCCTGCAAAGGTTGGTATTTATCAAATTTGAACACAGTGGGGAAATGTGCATATCTCCACGCACAACTTCTAGTGGTTGAAAATTGTATTGCAAGTAAATATTGTTATTTTGGTTAAATGAAAGTGTTTGTTGATATGCACAGAATGAATTCATAACAATGGTAATAAAAATATGAAAACATTATTATAAAAAATATGCATTTGCCGTTGGTAAGGAGATCGTACAACTGGGAGTGTAGGTCTATATGTTTATTTCATTACATTAATCATAATCATATTGCAGGTCATTTCTCTACTATTCTGACATGATTGGTTTATTTCCTCTACAATAGCTTAGGCCTGAAACAAATATTTCCATTCATCCATCCCTCTGGAAAGTAAATGTAAAGGTAGCCTGTTTAAAATATTTGAGAATAGGTAAGCTATAGTATTGGCAGAAGCGGAGGTAGCACGAGGACCGTGGGTGAGACTGCCCTAGGGCTCATGCACCTACGGGGCCAGTTAAAAGAAAAACATTTTTAAACGATGATGTACCAAAAAGAAAAAACATTCTCTAACATTATAAACCATGGCAAATGTATATCAGATGATATACTGTATATTATATGATTTCATAAAATCCTGGAAGCAATGTACAGCTGTGTCTATTGCTATACCCCCTTGAGGGGCCCCCTGGCCTGGGACTGGCCTTGCCTTCACCGTGCTGCTGTTTGGCTGCTGGGGATTATTTTGTTTAACCTTAATTTAAGCAGGGAGTCATGCTGAGACCACGGTCTCTTTTGCAGTTGAGCCCTGCATGAGCACATCAGTAAACAATTACACTATACCAGTGGCGACCCATCATTCAGGACAGAGCCCCACCTGTTTGCGGCTTGTTTTGCATGTTATTTTGGCATTAATGTGTCGCATATCAGTTTGTAAACAATGTATAAAAAATGATTGAGTTAATTAAGCTACATCCAAACATGGTCTCTTTTTTGCTTTCTTGAGTAAGGCAGCTCCAAAATGTGCAGTGTGTGTGAGTGATCCACAGTGTTGAAGGCTTTTCATTATGGATATATTATCAAGGCTCAGGAGAAGACACATATGCAGACAGTTTCGAAGTAACAAAAGTTTATTACAGAAACGTGGGGCAGGCAAACAACAGGTCAAGGACAGGCAGAGGTCAGTAGTCCAGAGCAGAGTCCGAAAGGTACAGAACGGCAGGCAGGCTTAGGGTCAGTGCAGGTAGAGGTCAGTAATCCAGGGTAGTGTGACAAGGTACAGAGCGGCAGGCAGGCTCAGGGCAGACAGAATGGTCAAAACCGGGAAAGCTTGAAACCAGGAACTAGTCAAAGACAGGCGCACGGGGAAACAGCTGGTAGGCTCGACAAAACAAAATGAACTGGCAACAGACATACAGAGAACACGGGCGACACCTGGAGAGGGGGTGGAGACAAGCACAAGACAGGTGAAACAGATCAGGGTGTGACATATGCAATTGCAATGGAATAGCCTTATTTGTTAATTTAACATAAAATACACTTATATTCCCGTGCCCTTAACACAGTCAAGACACACCTATTTAATAGAACAAAAATAATGGAAGATACAACACAAAATAGAGAATAATATTTTTCCAAATGAAAAAAGTGCCAGTGCAAAATGAAATATGCGTTTCTTGTCTAAAATGGTTAGTAACAGTGACAATTTGAGAAGGGTCTCATGCGCTGAATTTGTTGAAAGACCATTTTTTCCAGGTTACAGTATAAACTGTAGAACCTCTTATTTTCGATAATATATATAATGATTGCGCAGGATGAATCCCCACGACAGGACACATCTGTTTGGTGAGTAGTCTTACTATAGTGCTCTTCCCTGTAACTTGTTTTTAAATGGCAATTGAGAGCAAAAGTATTCTATACTATATTAGATTATTAGGTTGAACTATAGCCTAATAGGCACATGGGATTTAGTTCATTGTGGTGTGTTATGTTGTAGATTGCTGTCCACCTGATTGTAATGATGGGGCGGTGTCTGCTTGTCTGCTCATTGTAACAATCTGTGCACTAGCTATCCAGGTACAGGTATAGCCTAATTAAAGACATGCTCTGGTACTTTGGTGACTAAGAAAGTATTTTTTACACCTCTCGCTTTGGGCTGGATGTGTCTACATGTGGTTCATACATGCATAATCTATGAGCAGATGTACTATTTCACCTAAAATAGCCATGTAATCCATAGTTTGATAGAGAGTGTTTTTTGGAAGCTGTGCCATGTCATTTTGCCTCCATTTCCCCCCATGTAGGCCAGCCCCCTAGCAATGTTAGTTCAAGACAATGAGCTTCAGCCCCTCGCATTTGAGTGACAGCTAGCAAGTCCTGCCCAGTGTTATCGAATGAGGTTGCAGTGCTGGCTCAACGGCTCAGTGGACACAGCAGAGAAAGAGAGAGAGAGAGAGAGAGAGAGAGACATGACGTGGTGCACATATGTGACGTAGTATGCTATTTTCGGGGACCAATTTTGGCTCGTGAGTGCTACTTTCAGAACTACTGGCAAAAAAGTATACAAAAGAAGCAAAGAATCTCTTTAATGATGATTGACAACCATTCAAACAATAATGCATTTATGATACCAGCTACTCCTCAAATGTTTTTCGTCACCCCTGTGGCAAAACCCTAGCTCAGAGTATTGGTATTGTTGTGCGATAGGAGCGCAACATCATAGCCTATAGAATATAAGCGCATATTAAAAAAACAGGGGATAGAAACAACAATCTATCGATAAACTAAATATTGAACAACCGTTTGTCTTTTGGTCTGTAGAGTTTACTTTTAAATCGCTTGAATAGGCAATCAATCTTGCAGAATTAGCAGCCAGTGGATAGCAGTCGCTATAGACAGCATGCGTGTTTAGTAAAAAATATTAACTGTAAAAGATGAAAGCATTCTGCATACACTGCTACAGAAATGTGATCAAAGGTACCGTTGCTCTTTCTTTCAGAAACTGTCATGGACCAGTTCCATCATTTCCAAATCATACAGCAAATTAGGGCATTTTTGCCACCACACAAGTTGAATGGAGGCGGGAGTTGTAATGCTCGCTCACGTGTTAAATCTCAATAACTTGTTGCGTACGCAAATCCTACAATCTCCATGTGCGCCAGAATTTTGTGAGAAAAGTACCCACGGTTGATAAAGAAGACCCCTGGTGAAGACTAGAGAGCCTTCAGCACACTACATCCAAACTAGGATTTTGGACCTTAGTTTCAATAGCTGCAACAAATACATGAGTACACTATTTAATTGGGGTTTACAATCCATCATGACACAACATCAATGATGAACGCACAAACAGTGTTATAATGTCAGCTGGTCTATTGGAGAGGACCCCTCATTTCACTAGTGGAGGTAAAGATGTGGGAAGTGGGCCTCCTGTGTGTTGCTGGCCTGAATGCTGAGGTCCGGTGGCCGAGGTGAATTCAGCTCTGAGTTCTTTGAGGAGTGGTGGCATCTCCACACACCTTCATCAAGGCCTCTTTGTCCTGCTGCCCATATGTGCAGTGCAGAGAACCAGTGTCCCTGTGAGCACGCTAACCATGGCCACAACTAGGCCACAGTGAAAGAGAGAGCACTAGCTTTTGTCCACAATGGTCCCTGTAATGGACTGATAGGATCACTCTGACCTCCACCGCCTCCTCTTCTTCCTTAGTCTATCTTGGCTGTTAACAACCTCGTTGTGTGTGTGATACTCTTAACCTTTGCCTCAGACAGGCATAGCCAGAGATGGCCAGATCTCTCCCCTCTGATAAGGAGCTGAGAGGAGGGATGTATTGGGTACATAAACGGTGTATCAATTCTGAAACTAACACTTGGGATTCACATCAGTGGGGATGATTCAATTTGTCGTCTAGACCTTGCAGCCATCAGACAGAGCAGAGCAGAGAGCTGACTCCCATGGGTCCCATGCTCCCATGCAGGTGAAGAGGTAGGAGAGGTAGGATCACCCCAGTGTCAGACCTCCCAGGGCCCCTGGCCACCCTCCCTCACAGCCAACATCATCTCCCGATTCTTTCACCATGTGAGAAGACCTCTGTCACAGAGCCGAATGAAAGAGAGTCTTTCTTCTCCTCCATCCCTGGGCCAACTGTAAACAGACACTCCTCCTCCCCCTAGCTGATAGGACTCTCTGCTTCTTTCTTCCCTCGCTCCTTTCCTCTCTCTCTATCACCCTTTCTTTCTTCCTTTCCTCCTTATTTTTCAATTGTGGTGGCAGAGATCCACAGAGAGGTGATCGTTGGCAGTGCAGGTGTCTGATTTTCATTAGAATTGCAAATTGAAGTGGATGCCTGATCTGATAAGGAGAGGCGGCTGGGACTCGCTGAGCTCTCTTTCAGCTCAGGGAGGTCGAGCAGGGATCATCACACTATACATCACACCCACTCACCCCCCTTATCTCCAAACCTCTCTCACCAGCCACCCACCCTCTCACCCCCCATTCCTCCACCCCTCACCCCCCTTACCTCCACCCCTCTCTCACCTGCCACCCACGTGTCACATTGGACAACGCCAGGGGGCCATAGACCTCCAAAGGAGTCTGGGATGAGACAGTCCGTGGTGTGCCATATCCAAACGATGTAAATCAATTTCCATAAAACAATGTTATTAAGGAAAGTAAAGGGGGATACCTAGTCAGTTGTACAACTGAATGCATTCAACTGAAATGTCTTTATTACAGTGTTGTTACTACAGTAACTACTGTTTAATTACTGCGGTATAAGAGGAAACTTAAGTGTTACCATCACATCCTGGAATTGTACAACCTGCATGTCATTACAAAGACACTATAAATAGTGAAGATGATAATACGACTTCAACATCAGGCTTATTAACTTACAGTAAATGGATCTAAAGTGATACAGGGCTGTGGATAAATAGCACAGAGCACCAACAGCTGGGCCTTTAAAGCAGAGAACAACAGCTGTGCTTTACACTTCGCCCCTCTCCATGAAATATCACACCATATTTCTGCCACCGAAAATCACAATCAACAAAGAGGATTTGCTCAGTGTATCAACCTTCCAAGTTTGGGGAAACAACCGATTTGCGGTGTTCTGTGAAAACCACCACAGCTGGGCCACATCATGCTTGGTTGTTTAATCAGACTGAAAAGTCCAGTTTGTAAAAGGGGGCTTTTGTTTTTTAAATGTCCTTCTAAATGTAATTCTTCTTCTCTCCATGTGAGAAACGTTACCCACCTGTAAAGACACACTTTCCTCCCCATAGTCAGCGCTCCCTCCCACAGTCCCCCGGGGTGAAGTGTTGAAAATTATTGTTTCCCGTCGGCCTGTTGCCTTGGTGAAGACTTGCAAAAACACGGTTGGTTGGCTGTTGTGCTCCCAACATGCACCTGGATGTGTTTGTGAAAGGACAGGACAGGCCGGAACTAAGGAATGGGAAAAACAAACATTTCTGAATGAAGTTATTTCCCCTCCAAGCACACCCCCCCCCCCCCCCCCCCCCCCCCCCCACACACACACACACACACACACACACACACACACACCACACTCACATACACAGACATGCACACACACACACACACACACACACACACACACACACACACACACACACCACACTCACATACACAGACATGCACACTGCAGACATTGTAAACTAAAAAGAGACAATTACATTTTTCTCCTACAACTGTAAGTTTGAAGTCCTATACTCTTCAGCTTTGCAAGAGAGAATAAAACAAAAAGCTGCTTTTGTATCTCCCTCTCTTTCTGTCTTATGCTGAAATTAAACCCTTTTTTCCATTAGGATTCTGCAAAAAATACTGTACGATTTCATTCATACGTCACTGATATATCTGTCAAAACCCTGTGGAGCATGTTTCGGAGGTTTTCCATGGCCTAGCTCTCTATCTCTCTGCTCATGAAGAGGCCTCAGGGGCAGATCCACTCTAGCCCGTGCCCCTGACTGACCCTGCCCTGGGTCGGGTTTACAGTTCTGCCTGGTTCAACACACAGATTCTCTATGCAGCTGGACACGGCTGTAGAGCACGCTAGGCCAACCCAGTCCTGGCGGCATCCATATTCTCACAACGTCGTGCCCTTCCACAGCACCTGTTGGTAGAACCGTCGGCAACAGATGTTCCAGCCACATACCAGCAGTATGACTATTGATTTGAAGGAAATCCCTGTCAGGATCCAACACAGCATTTGCTTTGAGCTGTGGTTTGGGAGCATTGCAATGCAATACTGTGCTGCTCGGAAACTAAGGCAGGAAAATACTGTCTCACCCAAAGCCAGGAAAGCAGTTTCCTATCATGTCATGACACATACACACACACACACATGCAAACACACTTGTAATTCAATGTCAAATTGTTTTTATTTATGTCCAGTGAAAGGATATAGACATGTTCATACAAAGAAATGAATTCACGGTGCATCTTTTCCTCTATGTGACTCGATACAAACGTACAGTATTACATCTGAACAGATTGCTTTCTCTGTTCCCTTGGTGGTGTAACATGATATGTGGCAGTCTGAAGATATGGATCACAGAGCATATTTGCTGAGGAACAGGAGTGTCAAGATGAAGCACGGCTTGACAGCCTAACAAGTGGGTGACTTATGGAGCAAATCGGCCTTACAACACTCTGTTATCTCCTCACATCCAGAGATATCTGACAGAGAGAGAGTGACTACGAACATGTGAGTGAGGGAGGGAGGGAGGGAGGGAGGGACGGAGGGAGGGAGGGAGGGAGCAAGGGAGCAAGGGTTACTGAAATAATGAATTTCTGAATAACTGATGAGTGAATGGATGAATGAATAAGTGAGTGACAGTGAATGAGAGAAAGAAAGGGAGGGCGAGGGCTAAGGAGGGTTGGTCCTTGGTACTTTTAAAAGAAAGAGAGTGGGAGAGATTTCACCTCTTTGGCCATTATAGTCCAACTTCCACAAGACAGCTCTTTGAGAGAATAGGCTGTACAGCTGCAACTCCCACAAAACGTATGGACAATTACAGATTTTGGTTGCCGTGGCAATGTCATTTCCGACAGCGCAATGCCATTTACCACATAGCCAAATAACTTCAGCAGAGTGAACTACAGATCAACAATAGGCCATTGGACGTTTACTTTTTTCTCCTTCTTTTCCATAAAATGATGCATTCTTCCTCAGTCCCTTCAAACGGACCAGCTACAAAAACATTATTGTATGTTCCCCTGCATTACAGTTCCTCAGACACAGAGACACAGGCCCTCCTCTCAGAGGCCGAGGTGTCCTCAACCCCCGACGCTTTTCTTGTCATTGTGCAGTTTTTGTGGGGTCTGGCGTGGGTGTGTGACATATCCTGTGGAATGTGTGTGTGTGTGTGTGTGTGTGTGTGTGTGTGTGTGTGTGTGTGTGTGTGTGTGTGTGTGTGTGTGTGTGTGTGTGTGTGTGTGAGACTCTGTGTGTGTGACTATGTACCACACACACAAACCCCATCTGTTTGATGGCCGGACACAGTCTGGGAAAGGGTTTTCAGACAAAGAATTCACACACAGCACAAAGGTCCAATTATGAGCCCACACTCTGAGGAGGGAGGAGGGCTGTTTTGGAGAGGGATAATAGGGGCTTGTCCATCTCAGAGGGGTGTGAGGGCTTCCTTGCCGCTCCTACTGCGCCCCACCACCAGTACCACAAACAAGTATGTGTTAACTAGGATGAAGTTTGTGGTTAACGTTACTCTTAAGCAAAATAAAAAAAATTATCCATACTTTTCAATTTCAAATGACATAATTTCAGATCTAGTAAGACTGGAGAAAATAAGTATATTGACATTTGCGGTACTACTTCAGGTTAAACAGTTGTCTTCAAATAGTCCTTGACACAAAAAAACTAAACATTGAACAGAGTCATCTCCGTGTTGAGCTTCTGGCATCTTGAAAACCCGTAAAAGCCTTAAGACACGGATCAGTGAGCACCGCAGCAATATACGGGCAGGTGAGACAAAATATCTGGTTGCTGTTCATTTTGTACAAGCTGGACATCCTATTAGTTCTCTGAGATACATTGGAATAGAAATGGTCAAGATGTCACGCAGGGGAGGGGACATTGAGAGGAAACTTCTTCAAAGGGAATCTTTCTGGATCCACAGGCTCAACACATTGTCGCCTCTTGGCCTTAACAAGGAGTTTGACTTGAAACGTTTTATATAGTTTCAAAATGTCCAAATATATATATTTTTTTAACCTAATTGAATATTATGTGTATGTATATTACTGTAAATATTGATCTCATTCCTTGTGTATGATCATATATTTTGATACATTGAATGTTAATATTGTGAACCTACGTTATACATTTTTTAGTCTCTGAGTACTGCCTCTATATACAGTGGCTTGCGAAAGTATTCACCCCCTTGGCATTTTTCCCATTTTGTTGCCTTACAACCTGGAATTAAAAAAATATTTTTGGGGGGGTTTGTAGCATTTGATTTACACAACATGCCTACCACTTAGAAGATGCAAAATATTTTTTTATTGTGAAAAAAGCAACAAATAATACAAAAAAACTGAAAACTTGAGCGTGCATAACTATTCACCCCCCCAAATTCAATACTTTGTAGAGACACCTTTTGCAGCAATTACAGCTGCAAGTCTCTTGGGGCATGTCTCTATAAGCTTGGCATATCTATCCACTGGGATTTTTGCCCATTCTCCAAGGCAAAACTGCTCCAGCTACTTCAAGTTGGATGGGTTCCGCTGGTGTACAGCAATCTTTAAGTCATACCACAGATTCTCAATTGGATTGAGTTCTGAGCTTTGACTAGGCCATTCCAAGACATTTAGATGTTTCCCCTTAAACCACTCAAGTGTTGCTCTAGCAGTATGCGTAGGGTCATTGTCCTGCTGGAAGGTGAACCTCCGTCCCAATCTCAAATCTCTGGAAGACTGAAACAGGTTTCCCTCAAGAATTTCCCTGTATTTAGCTCCATCCATCATTCCTTAAATTCTGACCAGTTTCCCAGTCCCTGCTGATGAAAAACATTCCCACAGCATGATGCTGCCACCACCATGCTTCACTGTGGGGATGGTGTTCTCAGGGTGATGAAAGGTGTTGGGTTTGCGCCAGACATAGCGTTTTCCTTGATGGCCAAAAAAACTAAATTTTAGTCTCATCTGACCAAAGTACCTTCTTCCATATGTTTGGGGAGTCTCCCACATGCTTTTTTGCGAACACCAAACGTGTTTGCTTATTTTTTTCTTTAAGCAATAGCTTTTTTCTGGCCACTCTTCCATAATGCCCAGCTCTGTAGAGTGGTCCTATAGACAGATAATCCTATCTCCTCTGTGGAGCTTTGTAGCTCCTTCAGGGTTATCTTTGGTGTCTTTGTTGCCTCTCTGATTAATGCTCTCCTTGCCTGATCCGTGAGTTTTGGTGGGCGGCCCTCTCTTGGCAGGTTTGTTGTGGTGCCATATTCTTTCCATTTTTTAATGATGGATTTAATGGTGCTCCGTGGGATGTTCAAAGTTTATGATATTTTTTTATAACCCAACACTGATCTGTACTTCTCCACAACTTTGTCCTGACCTGTTTGGAGAGCTCCTTGGTCTTCATGGTGCCGCTTGCTTGGTTGTGCCCTTTGCTTAGTGGTGTTGCAGACTCTGGGGCCTTTCAGAACAGGTGTATATATACTGAGATCATGTGACAGATCATGTGACACTTAGATTGCACACAGGTGGACTTTATTTAACTAATTATGTGACTTCTGATGGTAATTGGTTGCACCAGATATTATTTAGGGGCTTCGTAGCAAAGGGCGTGAATACACCACTTTTCTTTTCTTTTTTTCTTCTTTTTTTTCTTCATTTCACTTCATCAATTTGGACTATTTTGTGTATGTCCATTACATGAAATCCAAATAAAAATACATTTAAATGACAGGTTGTAATGCAACAAAATAGGAAAAATGCCAAGGGGGATGAAAACTTTTGCAAGGCACTGTACAGGACCTTCCAGCCCCACCTGGTTTATGGATGCCTGATGAAGACCTAAGGGTTAAAACGGTGTTGTACATAAATACCACGTTTTCATTTCTGTTTTCCATTTGTCTTGAAAACTTTACCTTCACTCTGTGTGAACTCTGTGAAACTGATTAGAAAGCCTCTATTGGGAGGCGGCGATAATGCCCTGTAAGAGTCACCTTTCATCAGGCGCAGTCACAGGAGTAACAGAAGCTGTGCCAGCTCACAACTTTGATTCCTTATCTCACATTTCAACAATCTACTTTTAGTGTTTTTTTTCCCCTCCTTCATTACACATGTATTTTATCTTGACAAAATGTCAGGCTACTCTGCTTTTATTTCACACTTTGTAGTTTGCCGGATGTATAAGGTTGTGATTTATTTCAGATCACCCATCTTGTTTTAACTGGTATGGAGTGACTTCCCATGCTGTGATACCAGAAGCTGGGAGTGTCTACTGGTCCAGACTGGGAGTGTCTACTGGTCCAGGCTGGGAGTGTCTACTGGTCCAGGTTGGGAGTGTCTACTCGTCCAGGCTGGTAGTGTCTACTGGTCCAGACTGGGAGTGTCTACTGGTCCAGGGTGGGAGTGTCTACTCGTCCAGGCTGGGAGTGTCTACTGGTCCAGGTTGGGAGTGTCTACTGGTCCAGACTGGGAGTGTCTACTGGTCCAGGGTGGGAGTGTCTACTGGTCCAGGGTGGGAGTGTCTACTCGTCCAGGCTGGGAGTGTCTACTGGTCCAGGGTGGGAGTGTCTACTGGTCCAGACTGGGAGTGTCTACTGGTCCAGGGTGGGAGTGTCTACTGGTCCAGGGTGGGAGTGTCTACTGGTCCAGGGTGGGAGTGTCTACTGGTCCAGGCTGGGAGTGTCTACTGGTCCAGGCTGGGAGTGTCTACTGGTCCAGGCTGGGAGTGTCTACTGGTCCAGGCTGGGAGTGTCTACTGGTCCAGACTGGGAGTGTCTACTGGTCCAGGGTGGGAGTGTCTCTGGTCCAGGGTGGGAGTGTCTACTCGTCCAGGCTGGGAGTGTCTACTGGTCCAGACTGGGAGTGTCTACTGGTCCAGGGTGGGAGTGTCTACTGGTCCAGGGTGGGAGTGTCTACTCGTCCAGGCTGGGAGTGTCTACTGGTCCAGGGTGGGAGTGTCTACTGGTCCAGACTGGGAGTGTCTACTGGTCCAGGGTGGGAGTGTCTACTGGTCCAGGCTGGGAGTGTCTACTGGTCCAGACTGGGAGTGTCTACTGGTCCAGGCTGGGAGTGTCTACTGGTCCAGGCTGGGAGTGTCTACTGGTCCAGGCTGGGAGTGTCTACTGGTCCAGGCTGGTAGTGTCTACTGGTCCAGACTGGGAGTGTCTACTGGTCCAGGGTGGGAGTGTCTACTGGTCCAGGCTGGGAGTGTCTACTGGTCCAGGCTGGGAGTGTCTACTCATCCAGGCTGGGAGTGTCTACTGGTCCAGGGTGGGAGTGTCTACTGGTCCAGGCTGGGAGTGTCTACTGGTCCAGGCTGGGAGTGTCTACTCATCCAGGCTGGGAGTGTCTACTGGTCCAGACTGGGAGTGTCTACTGGTCCAGGCTGGGAGTGTCTACTGGTCCAGGCTGGGAGTGTCTACTCATCCAGGCTGGGAGTGTCTACTGGTCCAGGCTGGGAGTGTCTACTCATCCAGGCTGGGAGTGTCTACTGGTCCAGGCTGGGAGTGTCTACTGGTCCAGGCTGGGAATGTCTACTGGTCCAGGCTGGGAGTGTCTACTGGTCCAGACTGGGAGTGTCTACTGGTCCAGGGTGGGAGTGTCTACTGGTCCAGGCTGGCAGTGTCTACTGGTCCAGGCTGGGAGTGTCTACTCATCCAGGCTGGGAGTGTCTACTGGTCCAGACTGGGAGTGTCTACTGGTCCAGGCTGGGAGTGTCTACTGGTCCAGGCTGGAGTGTCTACTCATCCAGGCTGGGAGTGTCTACTGGTCCAGGCTGGGAGTGTCTACTCATCCAGGCTGGGAGTGTCTACTGGTCCAGGCTGGGAGTGTCTACTGGTCCAGGCTGGGAATGTCTACTGGTCCAGGCTGGGAGTGTCTACTCATCCAGGCTGGGAGTGTCTCTGGTCCAGGCTGGGAGTGTCTACTGGTCCAGGCTGGGAGTGTCTACTGGTCCAGGGTGGGAGTGTCTACTCATCCAGGCTGGGAGTGTCTCTGGTCCAGGCTGGGACTGTCTACTGGTCCAGGCTGGAAGTGTCTACTCATCCAGGCTGGGAGTGTCTCTGGTCCAGGGTGGGAGTGTCTACTCGTCCAGGCTGGGAGTGTCTACTCATCCAGGCTGGGAGTGTCTCTGGTCCAGGCTGGGAGTGTCTACTGGTCCAGGCTGGGAGTGTCTACTCATCCAGGCTGGGAGTGTCTCTGGTCCAGGCTGGGAGTGTCTACTGGTCCAGGCTGGGAGTGTCTACTGGTCCAGGGTGGGAGTGTCTACTCATCCAGGCTGGGAGTGTCTCTGGTCCAGGCTGGGAGTGTCTACTGGTCCAGGCTTGGAGTCTCTACTGGTCCAGGCTGGGAGTGTCTACTGGTCCAGGCTGGGAGTGTCTACTGGTCCAGGCTTGGAGTCTCTACTGGTCCAGGCTGGGAGTGTCTACTGGTCCAGGCTGGGAGTGTCTACTGGTCCAGGCTTGGAGTCTCTACTGGTCCAGGCTGGGAGTGTCTACTGGTCCAGGCTGGGAGTGTCTACTGGTCCAGGCTGGGAGTGTCTACTGGTCCAAACCTCGACACTTCTGGCCTGAGTCAAAATAAACAACCCCAGCACCATGACCAAGTTAGGCAGCACTGAGGCAATGAGGATAATTGACTTTGAAAGGCATGATAGAAGTTTGCCTATCTGCCACTGCAGGGTTCTTCTCAACGTATTCATTGTTCGCCAAAGCAACTCAATATGTTTTTGTAATCTACAGGTTATATGCTCTGCCAGAAGGGAAATATATGCTAAATACATTTCTCACTTGTAGTATTTCAAATGCATAGACATTCAGCTGCAGAACAGTCCCTGAACAATGTGTTCCGAATGAGAAACTATTCCATATCATATCTTAACATTGCATCTTGTGCTTTGTTGCAGTTGTGTGTTCAGGATCATGTGTTTGTGCAGACTATTAGGGATACAGGCTCTGGAGAGCACATGTGAGAGTGAGCGCAAGGGTTTATGTGCACGTGTATGTGTGTGTGTGTGTGTGTGTGTGTGTGTGTGTGTGTGTGTGTGTGTGTGTGTGTGTGTGTGTGTGTGTGTGTGTGTGTGTGTGTTTGTGTGTTCTGTTGCTGACATCGGAGCATCAGCAGCTGGTAAACTCTTCTCACACACCAGGTGCAACCTGTATCTCTCAGCGCTGTGTCAGCACATGGTCTGGCAACATTTCACTGTCTAACACAACAGACACACACATATGCACGCAAGCATACACACCTGTGCAGTGCGTCTGTTAGGTTAGTTGATGCATCCGTGTGTGAGAGAGAGAGGCAGACCTGTCATAGCCACATTGCTGATTTCTGAAGTGATAGGGGCACACAAGTGACAAAGTTAGTAAATCCACATCTGTCTCTTGCCTCAGTGTGAATAGTCATAACCACATCACAGCCACACAACCAGGAGATGATGCCCATATCCTGTCCTACAAAAATATTCATATATACAGTAAGGGTTCCATGATCATGTTATGCAGTGCCAAGGATGGTATATAGCCTAAAGTTCTGTCTAAAAGGAAAAGCTATATTGAGTAGGTCATTTACCTTTTTGTTATTCTACACACTGTTTTACAATTAGCTATTTATGGAAATCATTATGCCATGTCTAGCCTACTTATATAGAGCAAGTTCAGATCGTGTCCTCTGTCTCAGTTTGACCCATGTCAGGACAAGGCAGCAACTTTTCCCAATTACTGGTTAACAGTAAGTACTTTATTGAACCATGATAATCTACAGAATGAATATGTTACGAGAAAAACAGCGGCGTAGGGCAGCAACTGATATGAGCGGACGCTGACAGATGCTGTGAGACATGAACACTGGTCCGGGCCTCTCCAACAGACCGTGCTGCAAACTTCCCAATTGTCTCCAAATTCACATAATCCCACAGTCCGGATTTATAAATGATTGCCTGTGTTCTAATCTTTGTCTCAGGGGTCATCTTTCAGGGCTGAGGTGACTCTGCGGTGAACACTGAAGGATTGTAGCAGAACGGGATAATGTAGCGTTGATGTAACACACAGCATCCCAATCCCCGCGTAACGCTCATTAACTTTGATGGAAATCATCTGTGATGACAAACATGAGGGCGGTTACCTTGTTAATGATATTCCTCAAGGCAGTAGCAGTAGTGATGGGTGCATGGGGAGGTACAAGCAGGGCAGGCCAAACTGGGAGGCCGGTTGAATGTTTGAACACTGAAGTGGGTAACACCTGTTTCCCGTTTCATCTCCAAAGTCAAGTTGAGTCTCTGCAGCCAGGGTGAAATTGTGTTGTAGGCATTGGGGGGGACGAATAGTAGACGGGAGTGTATGTATGTGTGTGTCATGACATGATAGGAAACAGCTTTCCTGGCTTTGGGTGAAACAGTATTTTCCTGCCTTAGTTTTTGAGCAGCACAGTATGGCTCTGCAATGCTCCTACACCACATTTCCTGCAATTCTACACAGTTTGACATTACTTATTATTCCTCTTTTGAGGGGTAAATGGAGGGGTATTTTGAAAACATAATATAAATTGAAGAATAAGTCCTCACCATCATTAATTAAGGTATTTCAAGGCAACTACACTGCTCAAAAAATAAAGGGAACACTTAAACAACACAATGTAACTCCAAGTCAATCACACTTCTGTGAAATCCAACTGTCCACTTAGGAAGCAACACTGATTGACAATACATTTCACATGCTGTTGTGCAAATGGAATAGACAACAGGTGGAAATTATAGGCAATTAGCAAGACACCCCCAATAAAGGAGTGGTTCTGCGGGTGGTGACCACAGACCACTTCTCAGTTCCTATGCTTCCTGGCTGATGTTTTGGTCACTTTTGAATGCTGGCGGTGCTTTCACTCTAGTGGTAGCATGAGACGGAGTCTACAACCCACACAAGTGGCTCAGGTAGTGCAGCTCATCCAGGATGGCACATCAATGCGAGCTGTGGCAAGAAGGTTTGCTGTGTCTGTCAGCGTAGTGTCCAGAGCATGGAGGCGCTACCAGGAGACAGGCCAGTACATCAGGAGACGTGGAGGAGGCCGTAGGAGGGCAACAACCCAGGAGCAGGACCGCTACCTCCGCCTTTGTGCAAGGAGGAGCAGGAGGAGCACTGCCAGAGCCCTGCAAAATGACCTCCAGCAGGCCACAAATGTGCATGTGTCTGCTCAAACGGTCAGAAACAGACTCCATGAGGGTGGTATGAGGGCCCGACGTCCACAAGTGGGTATTGTGCTTACAGCCCAACACCGTGCAGGGCGTTTGGCATTTGCCAGAGAACACCAAGATTGGCAAATTCGCCACTGGCGCCCTGTGCTCTTCA
This sequence comes from Salmo trutta, assembly GCF_901001165.1. NCBI lineage: Eukaryota > Metazoa > Chordata > Actinopteri > Salmoniformes > Salmonidae > Salmo > Salmo trutta. The sequence continues at coordinate 23,617,043 of NC_042970.1, read as the reverse complement.
CAGATGAAAGCAGGTTCACACTGAGCACATGTGACAGACGTGACAGAGTCTGGAGACGCCATGGAGAACGTTCTGCTGCCTGCAACATCCTCCAGCATGACCGGTTTGGCGGTGGGTCAGTCATGGTGTGGGTTGACATTTATTTGGGGGGCCGCACAGCCCTCCATGTGCTCGCCAGAGGTAGCCTGACTGCCATTAGGTACCGAGATGAGATCCTCAGACCCCTTGTGAGACCATATGCTGGTGCGGTTGGCCCTGGGTTCCTCCTAATGCAAGACAATGCTAGACCTCATGTGGCTGGAGTGTGTCAGCAGTTCCTGCAAGAGGAAGGCATTGATGCTATGGACTGGCCCGCCCGTTCCCCAGACCTGAATCCAATTGAGCACATCTGGGACATCATGTCTCGCTCCATCCACCAACGCCACGTTGCACCACAGACTGTCCAGGAGTTGGCGGATGCTTTAGTCCAGGTCTGGGAGGAGATCCCCCAGGAGACCATCCGCCACCTCATCAGGAGCATGCCCGGGCGCTGTAGGGAGGTCATACACACTACTGAGCCTCATTTTGACTTGTTTTAAGGACATTACATCAAAGTTGGATCAGCCTGCAGTGTGGTTTTCCACTTTAATTTTGAGTGTGACTCCAAATCCAGACCTCCATGGGTTGATAAATTGGATTTCCATTGATTATTTTTGTGTGATTTTGTTGTCAGCACATTCAACTATGTAAAGAAAAAAGTATTTAATAAGATTATTTCATTCATTCAGATCTAGGATGTGTTATTTTAGTGTTCCCTTTATTTTTTTGAGCAGTGTATTAAGAAGACACAAAAGATGAAGACTGAGTTTTATTTTAGTTACAGTTTTCCTACCTTATGCCCAGTCCAATTTTTTGGTGTGTGAACATACATACTATGGTTGAATGTTGATCCCGACTCCTGAGTCTTTCTCCCGACCGTATTCTGTCAGCAGATAAAAATGTTTTTCCAGCCAAAGGGAAAACCAGTCTTTTCTTCTTCAATCTGAGCCAGATTGACAGTGCTCTGACCCAATGAGAATGGGGGGTCACCAAGGGTCAGAGTGCCAAGGGCCAATCATATTTCAGGGAGGGACATGTCCCCCCAACCTCCGTGGCAATTTATCGACTTCAAGCCTACAGTTGGTCAATGTACAATTTAATTCATTTATGTGTGAGCATCTGGTAGGTTCTAAAGAAGTATATAATCACTAGAAATGTGAATGGAGACAGTTTGCCCCCTTGTGGGAGCTGTGAAATTTGTTTTGTTGACCTTGCGCAGACAAACAGAAGGCCGCACATCTTTATACAAATTCACACAGCTTGCCTCACAGTATATAGGATCATGGTCTGTTATGAATCAGATACTACAGTCCAATCAAAGTTGCAACTTCTAGGCTAAAACAATCTTTCTTTCATGAAAATGGATAAAAAGCAGTGTTTTAATAAAGTAACAACGTTGTTGTAGACCTACATTCGATTTCTTCATGTTTTTGGGGAAACACTGCTTAGAAACTCCTAAAATAGCTTAGTATTGTTTCTAACCAGCTCATAATGCAAATAACATCAGTTGCAAGGACGAGAATACGTTTTGAATAGCTAAACAAACCAACCGGCACCTCCCCTGCCCAGCTGGCCTCGACCTCAGAGCATGTATATAAAATGTTAATATCTTTTTCTATGAGTGATGGAAAGAAAATCGGCTTCAGCGACAATTATTTGAATAATTCAATGGATATCTTGTGCACCAAGGTGATGAAATTTTCTAATTTGACTTCTCTATGGGGCTGTCTCTAGGAACTGTCTTTCTGGGCCAGGCGTAAGTTAAACTTCAGTACGGAAGCAATACTGTAGGAGCAGTCAAAAAGGTGCTTACAGAACGGAACCCTGGCCCCTTGATTGCTACTCTACATGGATAGAGTAGCAATACAACCAATACAACCTCACAAACGAGAGCCAATCGTAGGCTAATATAGCCAATAGTTGTCCTCACAGGCCAATCACGGTAAAAAAGCTAATTTTCAGCGCCACGCGGCATCACAATTAGTTTTCTCCTGGATTTATATTCCTCCATTAGGTCTACTACTGTTTATAGTTGACAGTCGGCGATATTTGCAGATCGTTGAACTCGCAACAGGTTACATTGTAGGCTATATGTTCCTTTTGTAAGGGTCTTATTCAGAGGTATTGTACATATTTTCCTGTGCAAACTAATATTAACCCATGTGTTTTGTGTTGTCATGGTCAGGCTGTTTGGCTGTTACCTTTAACATATGGTCTTGTATAATGCTGTGTGCATGCCCTTATGGCAGGTTGTGTTGGGAAGGCTCTTAGTAAGTTTTATTAGCCCCCTGTTTCCCAGTTGAGTTCTCTGCAGCTGAGGCGTGAAACTGCTCTGTGTTTAGGGCCATACCCGCAGCTGCACAATAACTCAAGGTGCAGCCACTGTATATAAACGCTGGATTGCTGATACTAAATGTATTGGCCATTAAGAGGTTTTGAAGCTACCAGTCGGGCATATTGGCAGTGCCCAGTTGGAGCAGTCCTCCATAGGGATGAATTGAATTGTACAGTATTTCAATTAAATGTTTCAAGGACAAAATAACATGTATTTAAGTAATTTTTGTTGTTGTAGTGGGCACCGTAGCATTAGTAATAAAAAGAAAATACATTAAGGAAAATGTTTTCATATATTTTTCTGACTTTTAATTTGTATGTTTAGCTCACATAATACAATTTAAAGTATGCATTAAGGTGTCTGTTGGCCTAATAGAATAAATGTGGCAAAAATGAATATAGACAATTAATTCATTTCTATAGCTTTGAAAATATGTTCTACAATGGTGTGGGAGTACCAAGATGGAGGCATGTTGGCTTCAACACAACACCCCCTACTAGTCATGTAGTGTATATAGAAATCATTGGGTGCAACCCTTACTCCTTCTCCCTCCTGCTTGGTTTGTAACATGCAAAAGCACTTACCCCTGAGCAGGGTTCTCTCTCTCTTTGTCACTCCCTCTCTAAAACCATTACAGAGACAAGAGTGCACCCACATGTACACCAATGCTAAAAAGAATTACTCCATGTCATATGTTAAACATGACTGCACTGAGGGACACTTGTTAGTCATTGTTGAGTAGATCCTATAATAGCACAGTGGAGGTTGACAATAATGACAGAACCATACAAAACCAAAACCAGTAGATGGCATCAGTGTGCCATAACTTCACTGTAATGAAGGAACACCTTCCTAATATTGAGTTGCAACCCTTTTTGCCTCAATTTGTAGGGGCATGGACTCTACAAGGTGTTGAAAGCATTCCACGGGGATGGAATCCAATGCTTACCACAGTTTCGTCAAGTTGGCTGGATGTCCTTTGGGTGGTGGACCATTCTTACAGTTTTTTGCAATTGTTTAAGCACAATTTTGAAAACAGGGCCCGGTTTGTCAAAACACTACACACAATTAGCACAACCCTACACCAAAGTAGCACAACACTTCAGATCATTTGCTAAATGGAACTTTTGTCAAAACTATACACCACTTCATAAAAAATATATTTTGTTACCATACGAAACACACACATTTCATTTGACTTCAGTCTTTTTGAACCAGTTACACACTGCTGTTGCTAACCTAAAACACTTTAAGCAAGTCTAATTGTCAGTGATTAGAGTACTGTAAATGAAGTACACAGAGAAAGTGCAACTATACAAACACTACACCAATGCTGCAGACTGAGAAAAATATCATTTATTTCTCTCCATATACCCACATCAGTCAACATGTCAACATGGAGAATCACAACAAAACATGTCCCAGTTTTCATGCTACTACAGTAGTGTGCATAACACTTAGCTCAGCAAACAGACAAACGTAAAATACTCTATCCAGTACAGGTTACAATTACAGTAAATAACAACAAACATAAAACATAATCTGAAAAAAACTGACAATATTGTACAGAAAATACTACAGTAAACATACTATACATTATCTCTTCGCCTAGCTGGATCTGGCCAGAGAATTTCATCAACATCACAAGCAATATCCTCATTAGCAAGACAACGCGGGAAGAACCGTCTTGAATGTCGAATCCATCCTTGCACAGCTGCGGCGTCGACTTGGTCACAGGCGTCCTCCATGGCCTGAATGAGGGGTACCTGAGCCTGGGGCTGGAGATCGTAAACCTTCCACCACCATGCATAGAAAAACTCTTCGATAAGGTTTAGAAACGGCGAGTATGGTGGAAGGTATAGTACTGTCAACTGTGGATGGTGTTGAAACCAGTTCTGGACCAGAGCAGAGCGGTGGAATGACACATTGTCCCAGATGACAGTGTATTGCATCTGGTGCATTTCATTACCTGCTGTGACGATGTGGTGCAATCGGTCCAAAAATGCGAGAATGTGAGGTGTGTAAGGGCCCATTTTGGCATGACGGAGGAGAACCCCATGCTGTGAAATGGCAGCGCAAAGGGTGATGTTACCCCCACGTTGCCCTGGGACATTGATTATAGCCCTGTGGCCAATGATATTTCTGCCTCTCCTTCTTGCTTTTGTGAGGTTGAACCCTGCCTCATCAATATATATGAATTCATGCAGGATTTCCTCAGCATCCATCTGCAAATCTCCCTGAAATACAGTGAAAGACAAGATTGTGTAGTTCAGGATAGGTCTAGTATACAGTCAATGTAAAAAAGTAATGTGTGCAGTATGCAACATCACAGTGCTAAAGTGAACAATTACAAACCTCCACATAATCATGCCGCAGCCGTTTGACCCTCTCTGAATTCCGCTCAAAAGGCACTCGATAAAGTTGTTTCATTTGAACCTGATGTCTTTTCAGGATGCGTGCCAGTGTTGACTGAGAGACCTGATGGACATTATTGAAAATGGCATGGTCACCGATAATGTTGGCTTGTAGTTCTCTGAGCCTGATAGCATTATTGGCCAAAACCATGTTTATTATCTCTCTCTTGTTCTTGCGTGAATATGGGCCCCCTTCCTCCTTGTCGTTCCCGACCCTCAATCCTATGTAGAGAATAATACATGTAACTTACTGTACAATGTCACAGGAAGGGGTATCACAAGTGCTGATATGGTGCATACAATAAGCGGCTGATTACTGAAACTGTAGACAGATCTTCTTTTACCTGTTTTCCTGTCGAAAAGTCCTTATGACAGATGCCACTGTATATCTGCTAAGATTTGGCTGAACTCTCAGTCCAGCCTCCCTCAGCGTCAATCCGTGGTTCACAACATGGTCCACTAGTGTTGCACGAATGTCATTTGATAAGTTTGGTCCTCTTCTTCTTTGTGCACGTTCTCCTCCTGCTTCAGGTCTTCCTCGACCTCTGGCTCTGCCTCTTCCTCTACCTCCTTCTCCTCCTCTGTGTTCTCCTCCTCTGTGTTCTCCTCCTCTGTGTTCTCCTCCTCTGTGTACTCCTCCTCTCACCCTCACTCTTCTTCTGACTCCTTCCATTTTGGTTGAAGGCAGGTGAACCTATCTGCTGCATTTTTATAGTGCTTAAACCTGATTGGTGTGTCTACAATTTAGCAATCATGTGTTTGTGCACCTGATGGCTGTGTTTAACAGATTGGCTCATAGGTGTGGTAATTTGACAGTCAGTGCTTTGGAATTGCAAGGAAGTGACATCATGATATACTTCTGTGTCTGATGTATACAAGTGTGTTTAGTGTTTTGCAAATCACTGTGTGTAATGTTTTGTAAATAGTGTGAAGCTGACAATGTGCTTACAGTTGTGCAAATCTAGCCTTGTGTTTTGCTCCTTGAGTGTAAGGTTTTGCTAATTGTGGGAAAAGTTAAATTTTAGTGTGTAAGCAATCATAAAAAAACTGTAATACACACTGGAAACTGTTGAGCCCAGCAGCGTTGGAGTTCTTGACACAGAAACAGGTGCGCCTGGCACCTGCTACCATACCCCGTTCAAAGGCACTTAAATCTTTTGTCTTGGCCATTCACCCTCCGAATGGCACACATACAAAACCCATGTCTCAATTGTCTCAAGGCTTAAAAATCTTTCTTTAGCTGTCTCCTCCCCTTCGTCTGTACGGATTGAAGTGGATTTAACAAGTGACATCAATAAGGGATCATAGCTTTCACCTGGATTCACCTGGTCAGTCTATGTCATGGAAAGAACAGAATTCTTCATGTTTTTTATTCTCAGTGTAGATCTTAGATGACCACTTCTAGATTAACTTGGATCTAATGCATTTTCTTCTACTGTTTCTTAGTAATTGTAACACACTGTACAGCCTACCAATGTCTGAGGCATAATCTTTCCTTAATCTACCAAATAACTTCTAATTGGTAGGAATTTTGTGCCTTTTTGCTTGTGCCAAATGCTACTAACTGAAATAACAAAGGAGAATTGTCCAGATCTTGTGTAATGCTAGATGTTAAATTATCACATTTGATAGTATGGAAACAACAAAAATTCCCAGAATGTCACATTTGTCAAGTTGCTTAGGAATGTTAATTTGAAAAGTGTGTTTGACTTTCAAGTTTGTTTTAAAGGTTTATAATTCATCCTATTCCATGTCTTACCTGTCTCAAGGCTTAAAAATCCTTCTTTAACCCATCTCCTCCCCTTCATCTACACTGCTTGAAGTGGATTTAACAAATGACATCGATAATGGATCATAGTTTTCACCTGGATTCACCTGGTCAGTCTGTTTTGGAAAGAGCAGGTGTTCCTAATGTTTTGTACGCTCAGTGTATTTCTTTGGAAGCATTGGACCAGTCAATGTGGGGTTTGTGTGGTATTGTGAAGAGGACAATAAAGGTGTCGGATGTTGAGAAGATATTGAAATCTTGCAAATGAGCCAGCTATCACTATAAAACACATCTTAGACAACTGTCATATTTTTATTCAGTTGGCATGGATATATTGGCTCTCCACCAAAACTAATACTAGGAATGCCATGTTTCTGCCCACTAGAGGATTTACCTCAAATGATTCATCCCAGCTAACTCCATGACAGACAACAGGCATTTCCCCCATCATTTATGACCATTTAACTTTTAAAAATTTTATTTTTTATTTCACCTTTATTTAACTAGACAAGTCAGACCATTTTACTTAATCTCTCATTCGTATGGCAGCCATCAAACATGCTTTCTCATCCAGGCTTGTGTGTGATGTCATCTCTGCTCCTGGTACTGTACAGTGTCGTAAGTTCACTCTTGTGCCCGAGCCAGGTGTTGTCACCGTGGGAATGTGCCTCATTGATGGCAGGAGGGAGACAGCTGTATAGGCAGATCGAAGTTGTTCAGCCAATCTGGCAACTCGTCCTCTAGTCCAGATGGGGAGGTTGGCATGGTAATGAAATTTAGCATCCTGTCAAATAACTTCATAATTAGTGAGGCTCCCCACGTGAAAAAATACCATATACTATTGTATAAATACTGTAGTATCACTATATTTGTATACTATAGTATTCACTGTAGTGTTTTTGCAGACTTATCTGTAGTATACTGTAGTATTTACTAAGTAGAAATACTTTTGTATTACTATTGTTAAAAAAACTATAGTATATACTATACTAATTACTGTAGTGTTTTTGCAGACTTTACTGTAGTATACTGCAGTATTACTATTGTTAAAAAACGATAGTATATACTATAGTAATTACTGTACTGTTTTTGCAGACATTTCTGTAGTATTTACTGTGGTAATGTTTTTATTTTATTATCTTTGACATAGAAGTGGGGGCTTTCTCCTTGAGAAAACCTACTGGACAAATACTAAAAGAGCAAAGTTTTCTTAATCTGTAGGTAGGACTGCGTCTGAACGGATAGTTACTTCTACTTTTTTCAATAACCTGTAGAGAACACAATATATGGTCTATACTTGACATATAGGTTTCTCACTCCTGGGTGGCACAAACTGTGATATTGCGGATGGGAATGGGTGGGGTAAATGCAAATGAAATACTGTAGTATTGCTATTGTTAAAAACCTGTAGTGTTTTTGCGGACACTGTAGTGTTTTTGCAGACATTACTGTAGTATTTAAATACAGAGTTATTCTCAGGGTAATACAGTAGTATTCTTACAGTATGCTACAAAATTCTATAGTAAGCACTAGACGATCGTGGGATACTACAGTGTGTAGCATAGTATTCTACAGTATACTACAGTTTACTACATAATTGTATACATTTTTATATAAGTAAAACAATGTAATGTGGGTCTACCGTCTACGTAGCGTCTGGGTGATATTATCTATTGAACAGTTTAACATCAGAATTTCAATATGGTTATATCTACAGTGTGCAGGACTGAGCTTGCTTTCTGAACCATCTCTGTATGTTTCTGAGCAACTGAATTTCTTGCAACTCTACCAATTTTGCCATGGGCAGAGAGAAAAAAAAAGTAAGTTTAACAGCTAATTTCCTGAAATTCTACACATTTTGCCATGACTTATCATGTTAACATGATATCTGAGTGAGAGTGACTAACACAATTAATGGGGCTCCCTGGAGGTCAGGGCCCCTTCGCACGTGTCCTTCATGCCCCGCCGGTAATTCTGCCATGATTACTACAAGTTTAGATAGCTATCGACCGGGGGCCCTAAGCGGCCACTTATGTCGGTTATGCCTAGGGCCGGCCCTGGGTGGAGGAACTTATCGATCTAGCCACTGAGCTGAGGCCTCATTTGTCTCCCTCTCACAGGCTTTTCAGATGACGGGATGCTGCCTTTTCCCCCAGCTGGTGACAGCCTTCCTCAGATAGAGAGACAACTTATTAATCAGGCTATCCCTCCTCCTCATCCACCCCTCCTCAGCAGCCCCTCTGAGTCCCTTTCAGATTGTGCAGCTGCAAACAACGGAAATGAGCCTTGAAAGTGTAATTAATGAGTGTAATGGTGAGATAATTATAGGGAACAGAAATATTGATCAGGGCCATGAACTCCCGAGTTTTACAAAAATGGAGTGGCGCACTCAGCAGTTACCTCATCCATGTTTCAGGAAATATGGCATGAGGTCATGCGACACCTCTGACCATTTTATTGCAGTGAAGGATTATTGGGATGGATAAAGAACATTCAATCAAAGAAGAGACAGGTTCTTAGTTGAACTCTCGCTTCTTTTGATTTATGAGAAAGTATCTGAACTGGGGAGAATGATTGCTGTACTGCTGTGGTGAGCAAGTGACTTTATTAGACTGTTAAATGAAAGTGCCATAAGCCATCCAGCAATCATATTATATGTCGTTCTTGTTTTAGAACTGGCTGAGTCAAAGTTTACAGTAAAGCTGTTGGTAAAGTTTCATGTGTGAAGTGACTGTGAACTTTTGAAAGAAAGACACGATCAATGAACCAAAACTACTAGCAGAATAGAATAAATAATACTCCAACATACTCACTGAGACCTTAGTATGATCTCAAGGAGGAACTTCTCAACACTTATCCTGTCCTTACATACTTCTAACATATCACACTCAATATATCAATTCAATATCATGAAATAAGGACATCAATACAACAGCCTGTTTCAACACATTACGGGACACTTTCTAATAGTAATGCCACATCAGGCACCACTTTGAAATCATCACTGAAATATTGATTTCACACAAAAAAGATGCGTAAGATGATGATATTGCCTGAAATGAGATCAAATGATTGGCTGACACACAGCATGCTCTCCTCTCCTCATCTGGTTGTGGTTAATGAGGCTATGTGCTGATGGTGAGATGAAAGATGGTCAGTCATGGTGACAGGTTTATTTTGGGGCTCATACACGAGCAGGCATGAAAAGGACATGCCAGGCTGAATAATTTAGCAGCTCTCAGCTCTACTGATCCATCCACAGATCAATAGACACCATTCAGATTGATTGTGCCATATGTCCTCTAAAACTCGACATCACAACTATGCTGGTTCAATTAATCTTAGTTAACCTTTCTAATGTCCAAACAACCAATAACTACAAGGCAGTGGCATGTCCAGAATATTTTGAATGGGGTGGCCAAGGTGGGGTACAGATCCAGTTTAGGGTGGCCATAACATTTTGAACCTTAATCGAAGCAAGTTGGATTTTTAAAAATAGAATTATGATGGTTCAACGCATTAAATGCTTCAGTTTAGGTTTGGTACATTTCCCTGTTTAAATAAATCCTAAATCAATTCCAAAAGTTACATTGTTTGCATTCAAAGTCAAGATTTTATATAAGGGCATTAGCATAAAACAGTCAATTCACTTAAAAGTGCCATCTAGAGGGCCTCCCGAGTGGCGCAGCACTACAGTGTTGTGGCGTCACTACAGCCTGGGGTTCGATCCCAGCGTTGGTCCAGTGTTGGCCCAGCGTTGGCCCAGTGTCGTCCTGGTTAGGGGAGGGTTTGGCCGAATAGGGGCTTTACTTGGCTCATTGCGCTCTAGCGACTCCTTGTGGCAGGCCAGCACCTGCAGGCTGACTTTGGTCGTCACTTGAACAGTGTTTCCTCTGACACATTGGTGCAGCTGGCTTCCGGTGTTAAGAAGTGCAGTTTTGCGGGTCATGTTTCGTAGGATGCATGACTCGTCCTTTGCCTCTCCTGAGCCCGTTGTGGAGTTTCAGCGATGAGAGAAGATCGTAATCACGAAATAGGGAGTAAAAAAAATATAAAAAAATAAAAACATGTCATCGAAGATCTCTATTATTTTAATGGGACCTCCTATGTCCCAAACGTATAAAATGATTTCTCATTTGTGTCTATCTCTGTTTCATAATTTTCTTTCATTTTGCAAGAGGCTGAATTTATTTCACACATAGAGATAGATAGAGGACTCATCTTTGAATCTGTGCCATTATAGCACCTGTGACAGCATAGGCAGCACCATTGAGGAAATCTCCATTTTGAAGTAATACATTTTCTTTTTCATGATTGGCTGATCCCTCCTGATGACCTGGTTGAAGATGACTCCAACATAGTCACCAGGAGGGATCAGCCAATGAAGTTGGAAGTCCCACCCAGTTGACTACATTAAAATGGTGGAAACCATCAATGGCGCTGCCCATGCTAATACGACCTTTTTTCCACTAGAGGCCTCTATCATTCTCTATGATTTCACCAGAGAAAGCATCCGAGCTAGGCAAACAGCATCCCTCTTTCTTAATATCTGTAGCCCATGTATTTTGTATTGGGCTGCAAAAGGTGGCCAGAAGCGCAACAGCATAAGGTGGCAAATCAGATTATCTCAGAACCCATGTTTGATTGAATGCAGCCCAACGTGTTTTTTCTCTGTCCGTTAAGTGGCAGTGCTGCTCCCTGTGCATGGATTAGAGTGTTTTTATTTCCTAAAAGGTCCCTGACCTCTGAGGCTCCCTGACAGGGTGAAGCTTTAGCCCCTCGTGGGGGCGTTCGTCCCCAGCCCCTCTGATGCAAATTTCATGTCACAACATCAAACGCTCATCTGATCAAAGGTCAGCTCTCCTTTGTGTAGGTGTTTGATATAGAAATGTATATTTTATATCCAGCTGTCAGAGTATGTTAGGGTGGAGAGAGAGAAAGAGAGAGAGAGAGAGATTCATTGAAGAGAAGCTAAAAAGCTTGTCATTTGTTGAGTGTTTCTTTTTTTATCGGGATGTGTTTGCATTTAGCAAATGGTTATGGTTGGTTTGAGCAATACAGTTTGGCACTGTGAAAGTGAGAGCAGATTACCTGATTATTCCTGTATAGTTAGCCAATTGCTCCTTAAAATCCTACCCCAGCTTAATGTGAATATTAGATGGTGTTTTGGACATGCACCTACACTCACACAGATACACACACACAGATACACTGACACTCAAACATTATCCTACACACGTTTGATAGCAATAATGATACTGAACAGCTATTATGATACTGAGCTGCTATTTTATGTTTAATAAAATGCCTTATTTGGGCTTACTGGCCTCTCACCTCAAATGGCATTGTTGTTATTTCCCCATGTACTTCTCATGAGCCACAGAAGATTGGAGAGGAAAGGAGGAAGGAAGTTTGAATTGATGCATCATTCCGATTAATTAGGGACATGATTTGCTGCTGCGCTTCTGAAATAAACCAATCTGAATGTGAAATTAGGATTCATCAGAGAACAGCGTGGCCAGGAAGCATCCAGATCTGTGACATCATGCATTAAATTATGTTTTAAAAAGAAACCGTCCCTACCAATCAGTGACAGAGTCTTATGTCATTCAGAGTGTGTGCGTGCGTGTGTGTGTGTGTGTATATATGTGTGAGAGAGAGAGAGAGAGAGAGAGAGAGAGAGAGAGAGAGAGAGAGAGAGAGAGAGAGAGAGAGAGAGAGAGAGAGAGAGAGAGAGAGAGAGAGAGAGCCAGAGGGGCTGTTGAGGCATGTGGTAGCTAGTGGTGTGGGGGCTGTGCTTTGGCAAAGTGGGTGGGGTTATATCCTGCCTGTTTGGCCCTGTCCGGGGGTATCATCGGATGGGGCCACAGTGTCTTCTGATCCCTCCTGTCTCAGCCTCCAGTATTTATGCTGCAGTAATTTATGTGTCGGGGGGCTAGGGTCAGTCTGTTACATCTGGAGTATTCTCTTGTCTTATCCGGTGTCCTGTGTGAATTTAAATAGGCTCTCTCTAATTCGCTCTTTCTCTCTTTCTTTCTTTCTCTCGGAGGACCTGAGCCCTAGGACCATGCCTCGGGACTACCTGGCATGATGACTCCTTGCTGTCCCCAGTCCACCTGGCCATGCTGCTGCTCCAGTTTCAACTGTTCTGCCTGCGGCTACGGAACCCTGACCTGTTCACTGGACGTGCTTGTTGCACCCTCGACAACTACTATGATTATTATTATTTGACCATGCTGGTCATTTATGAACATTTTGACATCTTGACCATATTCTGTTATAATATCCACCCGGCACAGCCAGAAGAGGACTGGCCACCCCTCATAGCCTGGTTCCTCTCTAGGTTTCTTCCTAGGTTTTTGGCCTTTGTAGGGAGTTTTTCCTAGGGAGTTTTTCCTAGCCACCGTGCTTCTTTCACATGCATTGCTTGCTGTTTGGGGTTTTAGGCTGGGTTTCTGTACAGCACTTTGAGATTTCAGCTGATATACGAAGGGCTATATAAATAAATTTGATTTTGATTTGATTTGAACAAACACACAGCCATGTCAGACACATGTTTACTTACTTGCACCAGAGGTGTTATACATTATCTCCATAATATCTCACTGAGTCTGGCCACTCTGTCTGTGTGCTACACTGGCACCATATTTGCCTGAAGAAATTAAATAGGATTCATGACAGGCACCAGTGGGACACCATGGCCTGTAGCAAAGGGATTATTATTTAACTTTACGGAAGCACCAGCAGATTTGTCAGCTCAATGCAGGCCATAGGAATAAATCTCTGAACTGCTACATGTAGCCAAGGCCATGGGGGTTGTACTATTATGTGCTTGATAAGTGTCACAGCACGTCAGGGCGGATGGCACAGAGAGACAAATAGGGAGCATTCTAGCTACAGTATCTCCTGTTTAGGGTCATAATATTTAGTCCCCTGTCTGTCTGAATAGCCCTGACATTTTTTGATTGACTATACAAACTCTGAAATGAACTACTCTTGTATTTTACCTGTGGTAGCACAGAGAGACTTTGGTGTCAGAACCTGCATAGTTCAGATCTCTCTCTGTTCATAGTTGCTTGATTATCGGGGCAGCTATCTCCAACCCTGTTCCTGGAGAGATACCCTCCTGTAGGTTTTTGCTCCATCCCCAGTTGTAACTAACCTGATTCAGCTAGATCAGGGTTGAAGTGAAGTGTATAGCCAATCCTCAAAAACGATCCTGTTTTTAAGGCAGATGAAGCATGTTATTCCCTTTCTAGATGATAGATGGCAATGTTGCTCTTCCAAAGAATCCCATCCAGTCAAGTTGGCGGCTAATAAATGTGACTATGTATTCCCTCTCTGTCCCTTTGCAGTAAATTACTGTTCTTGTGAGAAGACAATTCATTTAGGTACAATACAGCATCATTAAACGTTAGACATTAGACGTTACTACACTAAATGTTACAACTAAATCCACAGGTAACTTTTTTCAACTATGTCTTTATAGAAAGCATAAAAAATACATACATTTTGAGAGCAACATTGAGTTTGATGGCTCAATAGTAGGCATACATAATCATAAAAGATAAATATATATATTCTTCACCACAGCTCTGATCATGTACAGCATCATTTTTAACCCTACTCAGACATGTCCTTCCATCCTATCCAGTGAAACATTAAATTCTCTCTTTGACTTGTTCGATGTGAATTATTGCACAATTCATAATGCTGAGAGATTTATAGATTCAGTGATAATAAAAAGGCCAGACTACGGATGATTTGGGGGAAATGGAAGAATTTGCATTGCTCACAGGGGGCACAAATATTCTGACTATAATCCATAAAGGAAAATCTGTATGTGAGAAGAAAAAAAGAATAGAAAATGGGCATCTCTTAAACAGATTGCCTTATCATCTCAAATATAAAATGAATCAATGGGGAAGAGATAGATTCATTCCACTGGGTAATTTATTCTTTCCCTGCTGCAAATGAAGGTCTGGTCTCGTCTCTGTGGCAGTGAATAGGCTTTGTTTATGACTAAGCCTTGGCGCCCATAGACTGCTGCATTAATCGGCTGACAGCCCAGCGCTGACCAGGCCCATAGAGAGGAATGAGGGTGGGGGACCACAGAGAGAGAGAGGAGGGGAGGCAATAATTCACGGTCTTTTATTTGTGTGTACTCCACCTTACCCACAGTGAGAATGGAAGAAAAGCGAGCGCAAGAAAGAAAAATGAACAGAGGGGCAGAGAAATAGAAAGTGAGAGAGAGAAAGTAAGAGAGGTTAAGTTAAATACAAATCAGGAAAGTTGAAGATAGGCTGAGAGGGGTAGGAAGAAAGAGCTAAAAGAGAGGAGGGGAGATAGAGGGAGGGAGAAACACAGTCAGACAGAGAGAAACTATTATCTTAGTACAGAGTAGGGATTAACATGGGTAACCCGGGACTGTCCCTGGGACACTGGATTAACATGGGTAACCCGGGACTGTCCCTGGGACACTGGATTAACATGGGTAACCCGGGACTGTCCCTGGGACACTTCGCATTTCCCTGAAAAAACAAAATGGCAAGACCCGGGAAATTACAACATTACCCCCAAAATCTGCACTAATGAAATTCCACAAAATACACAACATGAGCAGCGTCAGATTAGCAAAAAATGTCATAGCACATTATCCAAAGTCTTCCAAAGTCATGGAAGTCTTTAGCCTAGTGTATTTACTTCACACAAAGTTGGCATAATACATTCAAAGCACAAACATAATTGACACTGCACACGTACCCGAATGCAGTTAATACACCCTACAGCAAACCCCTACAGTTTAGCCTATAAAAGAACGTGTGCCTCTTTGAGCTGTCATTGGGACTCTTCAAACAGTCACATATGTGATAGGTGTACGCACAATTCACTACATATGCGTCTCTTTTAACAATTTAGAGAGGCATGAGGGAAAATGCTATCTTCTCCTGTCCTAGAGCCTATGCTATTTTCCTATCCAGTCCCAATCCCACTGAAACCCCAAATCCTAACTCCTGTTTTACATGAAAATTCTAACTGTATTCTGTACAGGTTGCATTATCAAAGCACGCCTCTCGTTTATGCATTTCCCCCGCGTCTCTACGCTGTCTCGTAGGCTTCTTGCTGCCCATATGAGAGCATCGGTAGAGAACGTGTAATCAACCAACGGTGTGAGAGTAGATATTCATATATTTTTTGAAAGAGTTGGTACCAGTTAAGGTACCTTGCTATTTAAACTATTTGCACTCTTCATCTCCCAGTTATTGATCTGATCTGCTATCTGTAGATATTCTGTCATTTGCTGAATGGGGGTTATCTAACAAGTTTAACAACTTTGGTCATTTGACTTTAGTGATTTGACTGCCGTTACGTTTGTATGATTCGACAACGCTATATTCGGTCTGCGCTCTCTGTGTCATCGGCGCGCTCTGTGCCGAGATAGCCTACTGCTTAAATGCGCTGAATGAATTGAGGAACATGATAACGCTCGAATTCATGAACAGACTGTTTGGAACTTTACAACAACGTCATCATTGCCAATCAAATATAGTTACTTTATCATTACTAAATCTCAATGTAATTTGCTCTGAAATGTTTTCATAGTGGCGCAGCCAAGCCGATAAGGTGGTGCAACGCCCCTCTTATGTGGGGAGAACCCTGCCATAATGATCATATCTTGGTTTTAAACGCTTTAAATGGACACCACCAATTTTTGTGGTATTTCCCGGGACCCTCGGGATAAATAGGAATTATTCCCGCTATTGAAATTTGGTAGATTCTCTGAAAAATATGAATCCCTAGTACAGAGCTCCAGATGCTGTTTAAATCTCCTTTTTCCACCGAGTGCCACCTAGGAGGCTCCAGCGCTGCTCCCCTGTGTGGTGGCTGCTTCTGAAGCTGAAAGCTTAATTAACACACACATTCACGCACACATGCACACACACACGCACGCACACGCACGCACACACACACACACACACACACCAACTGCATGGCTAGGATATGTCAAGCAGACACGTGTTCCATCTCTCAATTCTGATATAAAGATTTATTCAATATCAAAATGTGTTTTCATGTCACTTTTCTAAAGTGTCATTTCAGATGCAACTTATCACAGTGTGTATTGGAGTGCACTGGAGTGTATATTTCTCCATCACTTTTGCCTCCACACACACTATAACACATAGCGTTAGGATGCAATGTGGTGTGGGTGTGCTTTGTGATTAGGCTAAGTTGATGAGGGAGAGGAGTGATGGAGGAGATACTCAGTGACATTTCCTCTCTCTACATGGCAGGCAGGCAGATGGTGGCCCCGTCCCCAGCCCCTGCTGCTCCTGTGTCTCTGCTCTACCTCGCCACCTCAGGTCAGTGACTTTGATTCACTAAGCACCCTCATTAGTATTCCTAGAAGCTACACAGCAGACACCCAGTTTCTGGGTGAAAAACATTCGCTTGTGTCATTGTAGGACTCACTTTCCATGTGCCATATTATTCCAGATATTAACATCAAGGGATGAGGAGAAAGTGAGATACTCTCAGACGCCTTAGTAAAAGTGTCAGATGTTATCTTAGGTAAAACTACCGGAAACAGGAGTATCAGCCACTTTTATGATATTTGGAGGCATTGATGACACACACATTTGCACACACACACACACACACACACACACATTTACTGACACACTGTCACAGAGCTCTCATGATGTCAACTGAATAATACTCAGCTAATTGAATTAATGCTCCCTCGATCAAAACAGGAAACAGGCAAAAATGGCTAAATGGTACATTTTGGTGCACAAGAAAATCTCCATATTGAAGGAACATTAAGTAATCACTTTAGAACATTCTCATAAACCATGTTTTCAGATATGCAAATACCTCTGTGGGGTTTGGCTTTTTTGTTGTTGCTGAAATGGAACAGTGGCAGAGAATGTGTATACAGTGAGTAAATGCTAAATTAAAACAAATTACTGCTCAAGGACATGAGCTACATACATTTAGGCACTTAAGGGCAGTATTAGGATGTAATTTTCAGGAACATTTTGTGGAATAGCCATTAGACAAATTCACTATGAAAATTACAACATAATTTAAATGTCCAACCTTGAAATCAGAGACAATAAGAGGAGGACTAAACCTGTCCATGTCTTTCAGTACTTCTCCCTCTCACATGTCATATTCCATGTGCGCACTTTATCTATATTGTTAAAATAAAGAGGCCAAGAACGTACAGTATGTGGTTGTATTGGTTGGGGTTATGCACAAGGTAATATACAAGAGGCCACATAGGTCCAATTTCCAAAACATCTATTGTTATTTTCACATGCATAATAGGATGGACTTTCAGTAGAATTGTAAGTTCACTAGGACAAGGTTGTCTGCTTATACTGGCTAATATTGAGTTAAGTCGGACATTGATTTAGAAGAACTTGTTAAACAATCATGGCCTTGCCACACAATTATATAGGAGTATCTTAGTGTGAATACCTTGTTAACTAATTCATTTTACTGACTGGTCCCTGGTCATGAGATTAGAAAGACTAAGAAAGGGGTCACGCATACTGGTAGCCTTGAATAGTAGCTTCCACCATTTGTCACTTCTAAGGCAAGTGAATAAAACATGCGGTTGTCCGGCCCAACCAGTAAACCAAGGTCACTCTCAGTCAGTAAAAGGTATTGCCCTTGTCTAACTGCTAGGCCCCCCTAAGGCTGATTCAGACAGGTCTATTTGGAACAGTCTTGCTTGACCTCCCACTATGTCTTCGCCTGGGGCCATGCATGCAGTGAATCAATCACATGATAATACACACCTCACTATTCATGACCTCACCATACACACACAGGTACACACACAGTCACACACCACTGCCCCTACTCGGCCGGTCCCTCTCTTTGCTACCATAATGTAGCAGGCCAGAAGGTGTTGTTCACTTAGTTGGTAACATGGCACTCCCAGGCCACACCGTTGAGGATGCAACGATACATCTATCCATCCATGACATGTATGCCATCTACAAATCCAGGGTTGCAAAATGACGGTATATTACTGCAAACTTTTGAAGGTTACCATTAAACTACCAAAATATTGGTGACTTTCAAGGTTTTATTGGCCTTTTTGGGTACTTCAGATGATCACTAGTGTCTGTAATTATCTTCGGCCCTCTGTGAGGCCTTATCACATATATCAACTAATCAAATATTTTCAGACCAGCAGTTCATTGTTATGCACTGCTCCTCTAGAGATTACCAGAGCCAAATGTTTTGGGCAAACAAATAGTATTTTTCACTGGTATGGTGTAGTGGCTCATTTTCTGTGGTATCCATAATGCAAAAGTTTTGAACTGAAAATGCTCAGCAGTCAATTGGGTTCGTGAGTGTAAATTCTTCAGCAGGTCCTGTATAACATCACACCCTACTGAGCTATTTTTCCGCATGGCATAACTTCACTTATAAGGCAAGGTTTCAGCTGGTGCATTGGTTTCTGGTGCTTCAAATGAGAGAGGGCAAATGGAGGGGCAGAAGCCCTAAGACAAGCTGGGGAATACAACAGTGCACCCGATGAGGAATGTGGTAACATATTGTTGGGAGAACGATCAGATAGACTGGTGTGGTCTGTATGGGTGAGATGATTAAGTGCTTAAGTTGCATTTTCTCCTCAGAGCAGCCAGCCTGGGGCTGGGAAGCTGCATGATTGCCTCTGTGCGCTACATTACATTGACATGATGGAGAATACTCTCCCGGGGTCTGGAATAATGTAAAAGGGGAAAAAAGCCCATTCCAGCCAGGACCTCAGAATTCTCAGTATGCAATCGGATTTGCTGATGTATCTCCCTGCGCCAGCGCCTCAATATTGATGACAGGCAGAGCTTTCACACACGGGTGAGCCGCAACACATCGGGGGAGTCCTCTGAGAGAACCAGGCCTCCCAGCTGGGTGTCTCTCGGCCCGCTCCCCCTCACACCAAGAGAGCTCAACCGTGCCTACAGGAGAAAAAAAAACTGAGCTGGAAGCTAAGTCAAAGTGGACGAAATGTGTAATTATTTTCTTCAGTAATTAGAGAAGGGCAAAAAAGGCTGATTTTATCAAAACCGAATCCATCAGCCGGACAACTGGAACAAATGACTCAACGTCACAGTGGGGAGATGAAGCTTTCTTTTTTTTCTTTTACAACTTGAAGGTCATGTGATGCATGGTCATCTGGTCCAATGAGCTGTCCCCAAAGTTAAGGTGGATATACATTAGTAAAATATGTGTAGTGAGATCTATCTCTCTTCAACATCAGGTATGCAACTTTTCTGTTTAGACTCGCCTTGGATGTGATGTGGCCAAAGCCACTTTCCTGCTTCATGTAAATACTAAAGTATATAGACGAATAAAACAATGATATAAATTCAAACTATACAGGAGCTCCTCCAAACAATATTGCACATGGTGTTGCCCACACTTGATTAATGCAATGACTCACAAATGTGTGGCTATTTTTTAAGCCTTTCATTTTCAATTTGGCTAAGAGAACAGAAATGCTGTCTGCTGGTATTCTGGTATTTAAGGTCATTGTTGCAGGGATGTGGTGTGAGAACATTGTCTTTACACACAACCACTCAGAGGGGGGATGTGGTGTAGATGTGTCCCACACTACCACTCAGAGGGGGGATGTGGTGTAGATATGTCCCACACTACCACTCAGAGGGGGGATGTGGTGTAGATGTCTCCTACACTACCACTCAGAGGGGGGATGTGGTGTAGATGTGTCCCACACTACCACTCAGAGGGGGGATGTGGTGTAGATGTCTCCTACACTACCACTCAGAGGGGATGTGGTGTAGATGTCTCCCACACTACCACTCAGAGGGGGGATGTGGTGTAGATGTCTCCCACACTACCACTCAGAGGGGGATGTGGTGTAGATGTCTCCTACACTACCACTCAGAGGGGGGATGTGGTGTAGATGTCCCCTACACTACCACTCAGAGGGGATGTGGTGTAGATGTCTCCCACACTACCACTCAGAGGGGGGATGTGGTGTAGATGTCCCCTACACTACCACTCAGAGGGGGGATGTGGTGTAGATGTGTCCCACACTACCACTCAGAGGGGATGTGGTGTAGATGTCTCCAACACTACCACTCAGAGGGGATGTGGTGTAGATGTCTCCTACACTACCACTCAGAGGGGGATGTGGTGTAGATGTCTCCCACACTACCACTCAGAGGGGGGATGTGGTGTAGATGTCTCCTACACTACCACTCAGAGGGGGGATGGGGTGTAGATGTCTCCTCCTACACTACCACTCAGAGGGGGGATGTGGTGTAGATGTCCCCTACACTACCACTCAGAGGGGATGTGGTGTAGATGTCTCCCACACTACCACTCAGAGGGGGGATGTGGTGTAGATGTCTCCTCCTACACTACCACTCAGAGGGGGGATGTGGTGTAGATGTCTCCCACACTACCACTCAGAGGGGGGATGTGGTGTAGATGTCTCCTACACTACCACTCAGAGGGGGGATGTGGTGTAGATGTCTCCTACACTACCACTCAGAGGGGGGATGTGGTGTAGATGTGTCCCACACTACCACTCAGAGGGGGACGTGGAGTAGATGTCTCCTACACTACCACTCAGAGGGGGGATGTGGTGTAGATGTCCCCTACACTACCACTCAGAGGGGGGATGTGGTGTAGATGTCTCCTACACTACCACTCAGAGGGGGGATGTGGTGTAGATGTCCCCTACACTACCACTCAGAGGGGGGATGTGGTGTAGATGTGTCCCACACTACCACTCAGAGGGGGGATGTGGTGTAGATGTCTCCCACACTACCACTCAGAGGGGGGATGTGGTGTAGATGTCTCCCACACTACCACTCAGAGGGGGGATGTGGTGTAGATGTCTCCCACACTACCACTCAGAGGGGGGATGTGGTGTAGATGTCTCCCACACTACCACTCAGAGGGGGGATGTGGTGTAGATGTCTCCCACACTACCACTTAGAGGGGGGATGTGGTGTAGATGTCTCCCACACTACCACTCAGACGGGGGATGTGGTGTAGATGTCTCCTACACTACCACTCAGAGGGGGGATGTGGTGTAGATGTCTCCCACACTACCACTCAGAGGGGGGATGTGGTGTAGATGTCTCCCACACTACCACTCAGAGGGGGACGTGGTGTAGATGTCTCCTACACTACCACTCAGAGGGGGGATGTGGTGTAGATGTGTTCCACACTACCACTCAGAGGGGGATGTGGTGTAGATGTCTCCTACACTACCACTCAGAGGGGGGATGTGGTGTAGATGTCCCCTACACTACCACTCAGAGGGGATGTGGTGTAGATGTCTCCCACACTACCACTCAGAGGGGGGATGTGGTGTAGATGTCTCCTACACTACCACTCAGAGGGGGGATGTGGTGTAGATGTCTCCTACACTACCACTCAGAGGGGGGATGTGGTGTAGATGTCTCCTACACTACCACTCAGAGGGGGTGTGGTGTAGATGTCTCCCACACTACCACTGGAGGTAGCGAATAATAAAGATCACATCATCATCTGGACTTCTTCTTCTTCGTCTTCTTCTTCTTCACGGGTTGACATTTATTGGGATTAGTCTTGTCCTGGAGGCATGAACTGAGCAATTTCCGCAAGATGGGCCAGGCCAGCTGCAAAGTCAAAATTGGCTATTTTGTAAAAATTTATGAAATCAATAATGTGCTTTCTGGTCTTCATTTAAGGTTACCGTTCAACATTAGGGTTAGCAGTGTGGTTAAGGTTATGGTTAAAGTTAGGGTTACGGTTAAAAAATCTGATTTTAGGACTTTATGGCTGTGCCAGCTAGTGACCACCCTGCAGAGCTGCCTCCAGAGTAAGATTCATGACAAAGAATGCTTCTGCCTCTTCTTACCTGAAGAGAACTGGAGAGGATTGGTTTTGACTCGTTGACCATACAGACCTTCAATGAACCAAAGTGGTTTCCAATTCTGCTGTAATTCAACTCATAAACAATAGCTATTGTCGTCATTAAGAAACATCCTCATCAGCAGTGTTCATGGGGTTGTGCTGAAACTAGCCAGGTAGGCTCAGAGCAAAAGCTGGGGTATTCATCCAGCCCCACAGATGGGGTTAGAAAGGCACTTTTTAAACATGAAGCGGGAACTCCAGGTCTGTATTTACATCAGCCTCCCATCGAGCTCCTATTTGTCTCCTCCTAGGTGGCAAAGGAGACACAGACAGAACGAGAGAGGCTTCATAACATCAGCAGGCGTTCTCCCACAGGTCCCTAGAGGCATATAATAACCTATTACCTCCATCTCTGACAAAACACACATTTAAACTACAATTACGCCCCCTGCCTCCTCTCCCTCATGCATTCCATCTCATCCCCTCTTCTGTTTTGCAATTCAATCACTCCCGACCCAAGGCTCCTCCACTTAACCCTTTCTTTCATCCACCATGGAGAGGGTGCAAGATTGTCTCACAACTGGAAAGAGGCCTTTTGGGCAGGATAGGGAAATTCATCATAATGTGCAATCCTTCTATGGAGCGCACACACAAACACACACACTAAAACACTTTGATTCCCACATTCACGTAGACATTGGTTATTTTTATGGCGTAACATCTGTTGTGTAATTAAATGAATGTGCAATACGTAACAAATAATTACATTTGGATTCCACAGGACAATATAGTGCTCATTCAAATCAAATTGATTTATATAGCCCTTCTTACATCAGCTGATATCTCAAAGTGCTGTACAGAAACCCAGCCTAAAACCCCAAACAGCAAGCAATGCAGGTGTACAAGCACAGTGGCTAGGAAAAACTCCCTAGAAAGGCCAAAACCTAGGAAGACACCTAGAGAGGAACCAGGCTATGAGGGGTGGCCAGTCCTCTTCTGGCTGTGCCGGATGGATATTATAACAGAACAAATAATAACAATCACAGTAGTTGTCGAGGGTGCAACAAGTCAGCACCTCAAGAGTAAATGTCAGTTGGCTTTTCATAGCCGATCATTGAGAGTATCTCTACCGCTCCTGCTGTCTCTAGAGAGTTGAAAACAGCAGGTCTGGGACAGGTAGCACGTCCGGTGAACAGGTCAGGGTTCCATAGCCGCAGGCAGAACAGTTGAAACTGGAGCAGCAGCACGGCCAGGTGGACTGGGGACAACAAGGAGTCATCATGCCAGGTAGTCCTGAGGCATGGTCCTAGGGCTCAGGTCCTCTGAGAGAGAGAAAGAAAGAAAGAGAGAAGGAGAGAATTAGAGAGAGCATACTTAAGACCTGTTAGGGACAGACGTTCCGCTAGCGCCTCACCAATAACCAATGGTAGAGTGTGGCGCGAAATACAAATACCTCAAAAATGCTATAACTTCAATTTTTCAAACATATGACTATTTTACACCATTTTAAAGACAAGACTATCGTTAATCTAACCACATTGTCCGATTTCAAAAAGGCTTTACAGCGAAAGCAAAACATTAGATTATGTCAGGAGAGTACCCTGCCAAAAATAATCACACAGCCATTTTCAAAGCAAGCATATATGTCACAAAAACCAAAACCACAGCTAAATGCAGCACTAACCTTTGATGATCTTCATCAGATGACACTCCTAGGACATTATGTTATACAATACATGCATGTTTTGTTCAATCAAGTTCATATTTATATCAAAAAACAGCTTTTTACATTAGCATGTGATGTTCAGAACTAGCATACCCACCGCAAACTTCCGGTGAATTTACTAAATTACTCACGATAAACGTTCACAAAAAACATAACAATTATTTTAAGAATTATAGATACAGAACTCCTTTATGCAATCGCGGTGTCAGATTTTAAAATAGCTTTTCGGCGAAAGCACATTTTGCAATATTCTGAGTACATAGCTCGGCCATCACTAGCTAGCTAATTTGACACCCACCAAGTTTGGTGCTCACTAAACTCAGAATTACTATAAAAGAAATTGGATTACCTTTGCTGTTCTTCGTCAGAATGCACTCCCAGGACTTCTACTTCAACAACAAATGTTGTTTTGGTTCGAAATAATCCATAGTTATATTGAAATAGCTCCGGTTTGTTCGTGCGTTGAGGTCACTAAACGAAGGGTGATGCGCGAGCGCATTTCGTGACAAAATATTCCATTATAAAATGGAATATTCCATATTCCAAAATATTCCAAAATATTCCATTACCGTACTTCGAAGCATGTCAAACGCTGTTTAAAATCAATTTTTATGCTATTTTTCTCGTAAAATAGCGATAATATTCCAACCGGGCGACGTTGTATTCATTCAAAGACTGAAAGAAAAACATGGAGTCGTCTCGTGGACGCGCATCTCCAGTGTCATTGTTCCCTGCCTGACCACTCACAAAAAATCCTGCTGTTTTTCGCCCAGAGACGGCAGAGACGTCATTCCACTTTCTGGCGCCTTCTGAGAGCCAATGGAAGCCTTAGAAAATGTCACGTTACAGCAGAGATGCTGTATTTTTGATAGAGATGCCACAGAATGAGAACAAATTGTCAGACAGGGCACTTCCTGTATGGAATCGTCTCAGGTTTTGGCCTGCCATATGGGTTCTGTTATACTCACAGACACCATTCAAACAGTTTTAGAAACTTTAGAGTGTTTTCTATTCAAATCTACTAATTATATGCATATTCTAGTTTCTGGGCAGGAGTAGTAACCAGATTAAATCGGGTACGTTTTTTATCCGTCCGTGAAAATACTGCCCCCTATCCCAAACAGGTTTAATTCACACAGGACACCGGATAAGACAGGAGAAATACTCCAGATATAACAGACTGACCCTAGCCCCCGACACATAAACTACTGCAGCATAAATACTGGAGGCTGAGACAGGAGGGGTCAGGAGACACTGTGGCCCCATCCGATTCTCTCAGCAGGTTCTTGTTGCTAAGGGTAAAAATCTGAGAACAGGCAGGGCTAAATGAGGACATCGCAAATTCTTCCAGAGGAATATTTGATAGCATCTCTGTTTTTAATTACCGAATGCATAAATGTTTCCCCCACTCAAACGAGGCTCTGTAACCCCCACCCCCACCAGAAAATAATGGTATTTTAACAACTTGTATCAAAGGATTACATTTTTTAAACCATAAACTATCATTCTCTAAGCCTATAACTACATGATAAAGATCATCCAAAATATTGTCCCTTGGTAGTAAAACACCAGCCTACAAGTTTAGACTGCAGTCTGAGGATAAACAACAAAATAAGACCCCATCTATTCCCATTCTCTCAGTCAACATTCCCCACATTTCATGGGTTGCAGCAAATCACACTGTTTTTAAAGTTGAGACAGAGTAGAAAGTGCCCCAAAATAATGAATACTTTTTTCAGTATTACTGTGACCTGAAAACGCAGTGCTATGTGCAAAAAATACACGTTTTAAAGAGAAGATATATCAGGAGATCGGTTTCAATGTATAAAAAGGGAACATTCTACAGAAGTAAACATAAGCCAACGGTATCATTAAATTACAGAAGCCCCAGGAAGTCGCTTTCCCTCATCCCAGAGCAGCTAGGCCCTATTTCACAGCCTGCGCTGTAGCTGAAGGGGAAGAAATTGGAAAAAAATGTGAAATCGATTGCAGTTCTATTTTATTTCTATCATTTTACAATGCTATGCAGCGTTAGTCAATTTCCAGCCTGCACTGTGCTGATAATGGCAAAAAGAGCAGTCAGGCTGTTGCCTGTACTGTAGTATTGCAAGACACAGACATCCTGAGCAGGAAATAGAACTAGCCCAGTCCAGGCCAGGCCAGGGGTGGAGATCAAATCAAATCAAATTGTATTCACATGCTTCGTAAGCAACAGGTGTGGACAGCAGTTGTGGCCATGTTCTCTTATAATCTCCACCCGGCACAGCCAGAAGAGGACTGGCCACCCCTCAGAGCCTGGTTTCTCTCTAGGTTTATTCCTAGGTTCCTGCCTTTCTAGGGAGTTTTTCCTGGCCACCGTGCATTTACATCTGCATTGATGCTGTTTGGGGTTTTAGGCTGGGTTTCTGTATAGCACTTTTTGACATCTGCTGATGTAAAAAGGACTTTATAAATACATTTAATTGAATTTGATTGATTTAACTCATCTGGTAGGCTTGCGTCAAAAGGCTGGGTTTCCCTTTGTAGTCCGTAATAGTTTGCAAGCCCTGCCACATCCGACAAGCATCAGAGCCGGCTTGGTAGGATTCGATCTTAGTCCTGTTGTCACGTCCTGACCATAGTAAGTTGTTATTTTCTATGGTAGAGTAGGTCAGGGCGTGACAGGGGGTGTTTGTCTGTTTTTGTATTTCTATGTTCAGTTTCTAGTTTTGTATTTCTATGTTGGTGTTGTTTGGGTTGATCTCCAATTGGAAGCAGCTGATCCTCGTTACCTCTAATTGGAGGTCATATTTATGTTGATGTTGGTCCCACCTGTGTTTGTGGGTGATTATCTTTTGAGTAGTGTGTTTTCCTCTCTGTGTCATGGTTTGTTGTTTTTTTGTGTTTCAAGTATTTAGTGTCTTTGCATTTTGGTTTCACAATAAATAAAATATGTGGAACTACCAACACGCTGCATTTTGGTCCGATCCTTCAGACTGCTGTGACAGAATCACCCACCAAAAAAAGGACCAAGCAGCGTGCCCAGGAGGAGCAGGGATCCTGGGCCAGGGATAGAGAATGGAGGACGTCCTGGACATGGGAGGAGGTAATGGCAGGGGACAAGACCCTGCCATGGAAGCAGGTGGAGACAGCGAGGGATGAACGGCGACATTACGAGGAGCTAGCCCAACGAAGGAAGCACGAGAGGCATCCCCCCCCAAAAAAATTGCGGGGGGGCACACGGGATGTTTGGCAGAGTCATGATGGAGACCTGAGCCAACTCCCCATGCTTACCGTGGGGAGCGAGTGACGGGGAAAGCACCGTGTTATGCGGTGATGCGCACTGTGTCGACTAATGCAGGGCGCGGGTACAGATCGCGCCGGCCTGTGAGTGCGCCCTGCATTAGTTGAGCTAGGTTGAGCATCCAGCAAGAACGGATTGTGCCAGCTCTACGCTCGAGATCTCCAGTGCGCCTCCACGGCCCAGTATATCCCGTTCCTGCTCCCCACACTCGCCCTGAGGTGCGTGTTACTAGTCTGGCGCCTCCTGTGCCAGCCCCACGCATCAGGCCTCCAGTGCGCCTGCCCAGTCCAGGGTGTCCTGTTCCTGCTCCCCGCACTCGCCCTGAGGTGCGTGTGCCTCCATGGGGGGAGGCACTAGATAAGAAGGTTCTGGGTACTGCATATGAGCCGCCATAGACATTAGTCGCCCACCCTACCCTCCCTTTGTGTTTTGTTGTTGGGGGTGTTTGTTGTGTGGGGTTTGACTTTTTTTTTTTAGGTGCGGTCAGAGTCCGCACCTTTGGGGAGGTACTGTCACGCCCTGACCATGGTAAGTTGTTATTTTCTATGGTAGAGTAGGTCAGGGCGTGACAGGGGGTGTTTGTCTGTTTTTGTATTTCTATGTTCAGTTTCTAGTTTTGTATTTCTATGTTGGTGTTGTTTGGGTTGATCTCCAATTGCAAGCAGCTCATCCTCGTTACCTCTAATTGGAGGTCATATTTATGTTGATGTTATTCCCACCTGTGTTTGTGGGTGATTATCTTTTGAGTAGTGTGTTTTCCTCTCTGCGTCACGGTTTGTTGTTTTTTGTGTTTCAAGTATTTAGTGTCTTTGCATTTTAGTTTCACAATAAATAAAATATGTGGAACTACGAACATGCTGCATTTTGGTCCGATCCTTCAGACTGCTGTGACACCTGTATTGACACTTTGCCTGTTTGATGGTTTGTCGTCGGGCATAGCAAGATTTCTTATAAGTGACCGGGTTAGTGTTTCTTGAAAGCGGCAGCTCTAGCCTTTGCTCAGTGCGAATGTTGCCTGTAATCCATGGTTTCTGGTTGGGATATGTATACACGGTCACTGTGGGGACAGCATCGTCGATGCACTTATTAATGAAGCCTATGACTGATGTGGTAAAATCCTTAAGACCATTGGATGAGTCCCGGAACATATTCCAGTCTGTGCTAGCTAAACAGTCCTGTAGCTTAGCATCCGTTTCATCGGACTGCTTCCATATTGAGTGCGTCACTCGTACTTCCTGTTTGCGTTTTTGCTTGTAAGCGGGAATCAGGAAGATAGAGTTATGGTCAGATTTGCCAAATGGGGGCATGGGATAACTTTGTATGCGTCTCTGTGTGTGGAGTAAAGGTGATTTAGAGTTTTTTCGCCTCTAGTTGCACAGGTGACAAACTGGTTGAAATTAGGTAAAACATATTTCAGTTTTCCTGCATTAAAATCACCAGCCACTAGGAGCGCTGTCTCTGGATGAGCATTTTCTTGTTTCCTTATGGCCCTATACAACTCGTTGAGTGCGGTCTTAGTGCCAGCATCGGTTTGTGGTGGTAAATAGACAGCTACGAAAAATATTGACAAAAACTCTCTTGGTAAATAGTATGGTCTCTAGCTTATCATGAGGTATTCTAACTCAGGCAAGCAAAACCTCAAGACTTCCTTAATATTAATGATTGCGCACCAGCTGTTTTTAACAAAGAGATACACACCACCCCCCTTGAGCTTACCCGACGCTGCCATTCTGCCCAGCTGATGCATAGAAAAGACAGCTAAATTTATATTATCCGTGTTTGCGGGAAACATAGCATATTACAGTTTTACAGGTCCCTTTGATATTTATTTATTTTTATTTAACCTTTATTTAACTAGGCAAGTCAGTTAAGAACAAATTCTTATTTACAATGATGGCCTACCAGAAGGCAAAAGGCCTCCTGCCGGGATAAAAAACAAATATAGGACAAAACACACATCACGACGAGAGACACCACAACACTACAGTGACATAGCATGGCAGCAACACATGAAACACAGCATGGTAGCAACACAACATGATAACAACATGGTAGCAACACAACATGGCAGCAGCACAACATGGTATTAGCACAAAACATGGTACAAACATTATTGGGCATAGACAACAGCACAAAGGGCAAGAAGGTAGAGACAACAGTACATCACACGAAGTAGCCACAACTGTCAGAGTGTCCATGATTGAGTCTTTGAATGAAGAGGTGATAGGATAGTCTCGAATGGAGCTCATCCAGTTTGTTCTCCAGTGATTGTACATTGGGAATTAGGGCCTGGTCCTGGGTGACCAGTATGTCCTGCGCCGCCGACTCGTCGAAGTAGAAATCTTCATCCAAATCGAGGTTAGTGATTGCTGTTCTGATGTCCAAAAGCTATTTTCGGTCATCGCAATCGATGGCGGAAACATTTGGTAAAGATCGTCGCAAAAAAAACACATAAAATAGCAGAACAAAGGTCAGGCGTCCATAAAACAGCCAGGCAGTTGTTCTGCACAGCCATCACTGGCCTGGACTAGAAACGTGCCCTGTTCTGCATTAATAAAAAGAACAAACAATACAGACAAAACCATTTTTCACTCCAATGTCAGTGCACATGTAGCCTATACACAGGAATAAAATGTCCCAAAATATGCCAGTTGTTATAGCCACTAAAAGATAATGTGCTCTTGCATGTTGATGTAATTAATCTAATAATGCTGCCAGAATATATATTCTAATTAAGAGCAATATAGATTAAATGACACACTGCATTAACATTTGGAAATTACAAGGTAATTGTACGGCTTATAACAGCAATTACCCTGTTTATCTTGACAGCATTAGATTGCAGGTGGCACCTCGTGCTGAATGCCAAGAGGCCCACAGCACACGCTCACAACTGTATTGTGATTGAGAGCTTAAATAGAAATTCTTTGCCTTTCACGCATTCTTATTAATTACGGAAAGGGCATTCCCTAACGCTAATGTTGACAACAAACTTGATATGGTATCTTTACTAGCAGAGGGGAAAAAAACACAAAAGTATTTGGACACCCCTACAAATTAGTGGATTCGGCTATTTCAGCCACACCCGTTGCTGACAGGTGTATAAAATCAAGCACACAGCCATGCAATCTCCATAGACAAAGTAGAATGTCCTTGGTGAAGAGCTCAGTGACTTTCAACGTTGCACTGTCATACTGTAGGATGCCACCTTTCCAACAAGTCAGTTCGTAAAATTTCTGCCCTGCTAGAGCTACCCCAGTAAACGGTAAGTGCTGTTATTGTGACGTGGAAAGGTCTAGGAGCAACAACGGCTCAGCCGCAAAGTAGTAGGTCACACAAGCTCACAGAACGGGGGCTGAAGTGCGTAGGGCGTAAAAATCATCTGTTCTCGGCTGCAACACTCACTACTGAGTTCCAAACTGCCTCTGGAAGTAATGTCAGCACAAGAACTGTTTGTTGGGAGCTTCATGAAATGGGCTTCCATGGCCGAGCAGCTGCACACAAGCCTAAGATCACCATGCGCAATGCCAAGCATCGGCTGGAGTGGTGTAAAGCTCACCGCCATCGGAGTCTGGAGCAGTGGAAACGCGTTTTCTGGAGTCACGCTTCAACATCTGTCAGTCCGACGGACTAATCTGGGTTTGGCGGCTGCCAGGAGAACGCTACCTGCCCCAATGCATAGTGCCAAATGTAAAGTTTGCTGGAGGAAGAATAATGCTCTGGGGCTTTTTTTCATACTTCGAGCTAGGCCCCTTAGTTCCAGTGAAAGAAAATCTTAACGCTACAGCATACAATTACATTCTAGACGATTCTGTGCTTCCAACTTTGTGGCAAAAGTTTGGGCGAGGCCCTTTTCTGTTTCAGCATGACAATGCCCCCGTTCACAAAGCGAGGTCCATACAGAAATTGTTTGTCGAGATCATTGTGGAAGAAGTTGACTGGCCTGCACAGAGCCCTGACCTCAACTCCATCGAAGACCTTTGGGATGAATTGAAACACTGACTGCGTAATTGCCCAACATCAGTGTCCGACCTCACTAATACTCTTGCGGCTGAATGGAATTTTGGAATGAGATATTCGCCGAGCAAGTGTCCACATACTTTTGGTAATGTTGTGTATTTCTGGAGTAAAATAACTATCTCAGATATAATTCTGCTGTTGAAGTCGTGTTTTGAGGGCGAGCGGAAATCAAATGTCTAGGTAGCTAACTAGCTAGACGGTTAGCTTTGGCTAACCCTGAATCTGATAGACAAAGTTTAATCTCCTGTTTTTAGCTCCCCATATGATATGTGCTTTTTGGCTAACTAGCCACCTTGTCATTGGCATAAAGAGTGCTTCAACAGATGGGTGTGGCAATAGCTGACATTAGGGACAGTTCAAAATTGACTGGGTGACTGGTCCAACTCAAGGTGTCATAAAAAAATAAATGCACCCCCCTCAACATAAAAAATATTTTCACAAGACCCTTACCTAGTACTGTAAAATAAATTGCACACCCTCTCCCTCTTAGAAGTATCTAAAAATAATGTTTACGACCATAAACTGTCAATCTCGACAAGGAGAAAATACATCCCTCCCTACTGTGACGCTCGTCGTCAAAAGGAGTAGACCAAGGTGCAGCGTGGTAAGTGCTCATATTAATCTTTATTGTAACTCAGAACACTAAATCTAAATAATAAACAACAAAATCCAAACATCACATTCTGCATGCTTACTGAGCTGTACAAAAACAAGATCCCACACAGAAGGAGGGGAAAAAGGGCTGCCTAAGTATGATTCCTAATCAGAGACAACGATAGACAGCTGCCTCTGTTTAGGAACCACACTTGGCTCATCACAAAGAAATAGAAAACATAGAAATATAACACATAGAATGCCCACCCCATGTCACACCCTGACCTAACCAAACAGAGAAAAACGGCTCTCTCAGGTCAGGGCGTGACACCTACCTTAGTATCGAAGGCTTGGCTTGACAATCTCCAAATGTGATTAACCTTTTTGGTGTTTTGTAACAGATGTCTTTTTCTATTCATCAAATGTCCGCTGTACAGTTTGGATTGATTGATTTAATTTGTCAGTAAAAATAAATACATATACACACAGTACAAATATGTTTAAAAGGGACTTATTTGCATTGTGGTCCCTATTTTTTACATAAATAGGTATACAACTACATAGATACATTACATAGATACAGATACGTTAGAGAGATACATTACAGAGATACAGACACAGTACAGAGATACAGACACAGTACATAGATACATTACAGAGATACAGACACAGTACATAGATACAGACACATTACAGAGATACAGACACATTACAGAGATACAGACAAAAACATGCTCAACCCCAGACGAGTATGAGGGGGGAGTTTGAATACAATTCTTACAAGCTTGCTTGGCTGGTAGTTTATTCTTCAGATGTTTGGGGTTGCTGGTGAAACATGACGAGCAGGCATAGTCAAAGTGACACTGGACTAGCACACCTGCCAGAGTCTTTATGGTGTCAATAGCTGGGTTTCCATCCAGTTGGGGACAGATTTTCATGGGAATATTCTAAAATCTGCATGAAAACAATATGCACATTTTCCCATCACATTTGTGTTTCCATCAAATTGAGTTGTTGCGAATAAAAGTCTGTGAGTAAATACGTAGGGCACATCAAAATAACTTTGTGGGGTAAATTCCCATGTACTGAATAAAAAATACAAGTAAAATGGGTTTCCATAGCATTTTCACTGTAGGCCTACTGATGGTTTTGTCACAAAAACATTGTGTAGGTGTAGTGAATGTGCCCTCTCTGGTATTGGCACGTGCACTCTAGCCAACAGCTCACAGGTACAGTGCAGGTATAGCCTGCTACTTAATGAGATTATTACACACATAAGTGAGATTATTTTTATTTGTCAAACGGCAGCCAAGCATCGATCATCATGTCTCCAGAATAAAACCCTTGATATTTATTGAAAGGAGCATCAAGCGCATCACCGTGTACTTTCACCACCCTGTGAAGTTCATCATCATTTATTTCATCTGTAGCCTAATAAACTGCAAGCTTCCCATGATGTTGTGACATTTTTTATCTGACATGTACTTTCCTCGCATAAAAAGGTTGGATGGAAACCTGGTTAATGTCAAGCCATTTTGAGGATGCTATAATTATATTTTGGACAAATGTGCGCATGCCTACATGAGACTTTGAAGCAGCCTAATCAGATTAAATGTTGACTGGTTGTGTTTATGACACATATAAAAGGTTATACATTTTAAAAGTTAAATGACAAATATTTTTGATATATTGAAGCATTATGTTATAGGTGCGAGAGAAATAGCCACTTGGATTGGAGACAGAGCTTGCGTTAAGCTTTTCTGAATAATTGGGCCTGCCGGGAGCATACAGTATGTGGCAACATTACTATAGGATGACTTGGGAGAATGATGATCTGCAACAGACCGCGCATCTCAGTATCAGAAGTAAAAATACAGCCAGACTGGCCTGCTACTGTTTCTTTCTAAACTGTCCAGAGTAGACCCACAATGGATCCAAATGGAATGAAACATTCAAATCACAGGACTTTTGCGCCGTTATTCAGATGACATTTTCACTGCAGCCTAGAGTAGAATTTTGTACCCACTTGAAGACAATAATCCAAGTATTTGTTGCATTGTGGTGTTGTAGGCTACTATAGTCTAGGTAGGTTCATTGTATTATCCCTAAACAAGATCAATAGGAGAGCTTTTGAGCTGATTGTTTCATGTCTTCACTGTTCTTTCATGTGCAATGATGCACCTCGCCTCTCCGCGTTGCGTCGTGCCTAAGAACAGCTCTTAGCCGTGGTATATTGGCCATATATCACAAACCCCTGAGGTGCCTTATTGCTATTATATACTGGTTACCAATGTAAATAGAGCAGCATAAATGCATGTTTTGTCATACCCGTGGTATACGGTCTGATATACCTTGGCTGTCAGCCAATCAGCATTCAGTGATCAAACCACCCAGTTTATAATAAAAGTTAGCACATGGAAAAGCGTAGTGCATAAGGGAAGTACCAAAACACTGTGATATGGGGGAGGCGCATGCAAGCAGATGAGGAAATGTGGCTAGGATGGAAGAAATGATGTAGTAAAACCTGCGAAAGACCTAATGTAAACCAGGGAAAAAAACACACTACCATCCCCTGCTCCCATTAAAAAAAACACACAACCCTCCCCAAAGCAAACCCCTGCCCAGTACATTTTTATCTGTCCCTTAGCTAGCTAGCTGCAGTGTCAACTATGTAGCTAGCTAACATGAGCTGGGTCAGTCCAGCAAAGCATCCTCCCACTCTACTGCTCTCTCTCACTCTGTGTGTGTGTGTCTGAATGTCATAAGCACATCTGCTATACAGGCAGTTTATCATCTTAGTAAGCTTTTTGTACACCATATACTAGAAATCAAAAATGTTTGTGTGTGTGTCTTTTTATTTACAGCTTGTAGTGGCACAACAGAGGGAAATGAGAATGTGCCAGCAAAGAAAACAAAATACCCTTCAAGGTGGAAAGGAGAGGTTTGGAAGAGAAGGAGGATGGAGGGTAAATCCAGATTTGTCTAGAAGGGATACAGCTTTTGTCAAAATTGTTCTTTTAGTAGCAGGTTAGGAGAATTTATGTAGAAAATGTATTTTATTCCATGCTGAAATGTGTCTGATTTGCATACTATTAACATGATTGATAGTAACATTTAGATATTGATTGTTGTTTGACTGATCAACCTTGATATTTCATTCTGAATGAAAAATGTAACATCACACTTGGAGCAAATCTTTTTAGTATGCATTCACCATCACATCCTCTTGTAAAATGAATTGTCATTAATGCTATTTAAATTGTAAAATTCGAGTACCATTTATCTTTTTATGAAATTGAGCACATTGATAGATATTAAGTCAACTGTGAATAAGACCTTAATTGAAACTGTCCAGCCTACGAACGTTGTTTGACGTCAGTCTTCATTGGAAACTACCTGTGTTGGAAGACATCTCCACTATGGTGCTGGCAGGCTTAATTAATAAATGAATGTCAAATAAATTGCACTAATTTGTTGTCGCTGCCACAGTTTGCCATGAGGTGTAAAATGAAATTACCAAACAAAATGTTTAACTAGTACTTAAATAGTTTTCTGACTGGATACTTTTTACTCTTACTTGAATAGTTTCTTAAGAGGCATACTTTTACTTGAGTAAATTACAATCTAAGTAATAGTACTTTTACTGAAGTACATATTTTCTGTACTCTACCCACCTCTGTAAATTATACATAATCTAAAATGTGGGCGAGCATCCACACTAGAGGAAAGTAGCCTAGTCAGAGTGTTTCATCATTACACATCACCCCTTGTTACTGTGGCCGAGCCCATCAAGGCTCTGATTGGTGAACCACTGATCCATTCACAGCTCTTTGTTTGTTGGCAAGATTAGGGATTTCACACAATCCTTTTAACATACAGTGTTTTTCCAATTTACATATTTGACACACTTTAACATACATGATTACATTATGCATGTTCATTTATACAGTAGTTATTATTCAACATGTCCTCCCTTGGGATTTTAACTCAAAATCTCTTTGTTCACGACATTCCGATCTTCTTCCTACGCCACCATGTCTGTGTCATCTATCAGTTAATCTGACTGTTCTCTCATCGTTGATTTGATTTACTTATTTCAGCAATTTTAGGGCTTTTTGTATAGTTGTCTAATGTTGGTGGGGCATATAACCCTGTTTTAATGTTACTCCAGTCCTGAATCACTATGATCAATAAAATAGTTTTTCTTGAGTGTACTTTTAACAGACCTGAGATTTGCATTTACCCTATTGCTTACACCTATCCAGTTGTTTCAGATCAAGTGTCTAGGGAGAAGGGGTTAGGATTTGTTTACGGACATGGCCTAACTATACTGGCTCAATAAGCACATGCGTGCCCTAGGGCAAGGGCACTCAAATACTACTTGAGAAGGTCCAGTCACACCAGTTTCCTAGGTCACAAAGGTACGGATAGATATTGTCATTTATCTGCATAGTAACAAATGCCCACCTCAAATAAAATCAAATCTTACTTGTCACATGCGCCGAATACAACTTACCAGGAAATGCTTACAAATAAAATCAAATCTTATTTGTCACATGCGCCGAATACAACTTACCAGGAAATGCTTACTTACAAACCCTTAACCAAATCAAATCAAATGTTATTGGTCACATACAGATGGTTAGCAGATGTTAATGCGAGTGTAGCAAAATGCTTGTGCTTCTAGTTCCGACAGTGCAGTAATATCTAACAAGTAATCTAACAATTCCCCAACAACTACCTAATACACACAAATCTAAAGGGTTGGAA
This sequence comes from Salmo trutta, assembly GCF_901001165.1. NCBI lineage: Eukaryota > Metazoa > Chordata > Actinopteri > Salmoniformes > Salmonidae > Salmo > Salmo trutta. The sequence continues at coordinate 23,580,158 of NC_042970.1, read as the reverse complement.
TAAGAATATGTACATATAAATATATGGATTAGCGATGACCGAGCGGCATAGGCAAGATGCAATAGATGGTATAAGGTATAGTATATACATACTGCGGCAGGTATCCTAGTGGTCAGAGTGTTAGGCCAGTAACTGAAAGGTTGCTGGATTGAATCCCTAAGCTGACAAGGTAAAAATCTGTCGTAGCCATCATTGTAAATAAAAATGTGTTCTTAACTGACTTGCCTAGTTAAATTAAATATATATATATATGAGATGAGTAATGCAAGATATGTAAACATTATTAAAGTGGCATTATTTAAAGTGACTTGTGATCCATTTATTAAAGTGGCCAATGATTTGAGTATGTATGTAGGCGGCAGCCTCTCTTTGCTAGCGATGGCTGTTTAACAGTCTGATGGCCTTGAGATAGAAGCTGTTTTTCAATCTCTCGGTCCCAGCTTTGATGCACCTGTACTGACCTCGCCTTCTGGATGGTAATGGGGTGAACAGGCAGTGGCTCAGGTGGTTGATGTCCTTGAGGATCTTTTTGGCCTTCCTGTGACATTGGGTGCTGTAGGTGTCCTGGAGGGCAGGTAGTTTGCCCCAGGTGATGCTTTATGCAGACTGCACCACCCTCTGGGGAGCTTTGCAGTTGAGGGTGGTGCAGTTGCCGTACCATGCGGTGATACAGCCCGACAGGATGCTCTCAATTGTGCATCTGTAAAAGTTTGTGAGGGTTTTTAGGTGATAAGCCAAACCAACAATGCAGTGTTAAGAAAATTAGAGTTATGAAAATATTTACTAAATAAACTAAACTTTTAAAAAAGTAACACAATAAAATAACAATAATGAGGCTATATACAGGGGGTACCGGTACCGAGTCAATGTGCGTAGGTAAAGGATACCTCGCAACCCTAGCGACCCCAAACTGTTCACACCCCTGTTGAGCATTTAGAAGCTTTAAAGTAAATTTCCCGCAATTCTACACATTTTGCATGAGGCAGATATATATTTTTTGCTATTTTAAAGCGTATTTTCTGCAATTCGGCTAATTTTTCCATCTCTTATGTGTTTTTATATGATACCAGGGGTCGAAGCCCGACCGATTCAAATGTTTTATTAAATAAAATAAACAAATTGTTGGGGCACTGTTTGTAGTATTGACCTCGTTCTGGGTCCAGATCCAGACCGCAGTCCACCAGTTGAGTATGGGGTCCCTAGGGTATCCCTTATTGGGACCATGGTTAGGTCATTGGTGCTGGTTGCCTGGGTTCAAGACCCGCTACGGGAGACACACTACTCTCACATTCTTAACAATATACTGTATGTTAATGTAATTATTTGGCAACAGTTACAACACCCCTAACTGATCTATTTAAATTGGTTTCTCATTGAACGATGGGAATCTGTAGGATTAGCCCTTGAGCATAAATTATTACCACATGTCCACTACCTCTCATAAAAATATCAGTATTTATTAATTCTATATAGTTGAGCATCGCTCCATCGTCTTCTTGTAGTCAAAGTGTGTCAAATATGTTTGTGTGTGTGTGTGTGTGCGTGTCCATAATCTTGTCAACAGAAAGCACTGTAAATGGATCAGTGGTTCACCAATCGGTCTTTGATGGGCTCGGAAACAGTAGCAAGGCATGGTGTGTAATGAAAACATTTCTTTTTTTGGAGAATGTTTCTTTGGGACCATCAAGTGACACACAGAAATATTACTGCAGCGTTCCCATGAAAAGTGTGTAGAACATTTTTTATCTATTATTCTAAGAACATGGCAACCATGTTCTGTGTATGTTTGGTGGGACATTAATGGAACATTTTCCTGGCCCTCAGAAAACTGGACACAGGAATATTCTTGCAACATTCCCATGCGTGTCTAGACCATTAATATTGGATATTCGGAGAACATGGCAACCACGTTCTGGGTAAATTTTGTTAGACATTTAGGGAATGCTCTCCTAACACTAATGGCAAAACATGCTAAATAGGTTTTCAGGAGTAAAATCTGGGTAAATAGGTTTTACTGGGTAAAATCTGGGTAACATTACAAACACGTTCTCTCTCCTAAATGTAATGCTCTGGGCATATATATCTCTATGGTGTATTTATTATATTTATATAAAATATAATTTTAATGTGAAAAGAACATATAGATGAATAGCATATAGCTTTTCTCTTTCCTGTGTTTTGTAGGATACATTTAATGTATGAAAATGTATTTGAAAATACAATGCAATAATCTAGCCATTGATTGGGGAAAACAATCAATTAGTACCAGTAACTCACATTTACCTATTTGCGGAACCTTGTGGGCTATGTCAAAATGAGACAATAAATTGATCATCCATTTTTGAAAGGTTGCTTTGATATTTTATTTTCCTTTCTCTTTACCCAAAATAATTTTATTGGCTTGCTCTCTCTTGCGATTGGCTGTCGTCTGTTTCCGGGGCTCACAGTCGTGACGTTTCACGGTCTGCTTTGAGACGATTTTGGCTAGAAGGGATTCAGCTTTTATCAAGTTAACGTCAAAAGTTGAAATGTTTTGCATTTTAGCTAACCCTTCCCATAACATAATTATCCTACGTTAATTATCATAACATGCTGCGTAAATGATCTTAACCTGTTCGTACGAAAAGTCAAATCTAACAAAAGCTGTATCCCTTCTAGCCTTAACCGCTTTGAGTTTGTAGACCAGTTTGAGAAAGACTGGGGGAGAATGGCTGCCAGTGGAGGTTAGCGTTTCTTGATTGTTTGTGTTGACGATTCAAACTTATTTAACGCATTTTAAAGTTCCATAATTCATACTGAAGGATATATAACCGAGATTACACTCTGACAAAAGTCATAGACAATGACTTCTCTTTGTTTTAGCTACAAGTGAAGCTGTAAGCGAATGGCTTCTTTAAAAAGTGTGCTAGCTAGTTAGCATTGCTATAACCTTAGCTAACTCGATCAGATAGATGGCTAGCTAGTACAGCCGAGTCTGTAAACAATTGCATGTCTTTGTATGCAAATGACAGTCGTGGCTAATACTGTCAACCTGTTCGTAGCTATCTTAGCTTTTATTAATAGTTGTCAAAGTGTGTAGTTAGGTAGTTGACTAGTTAATATCTACCGCTACTATAGTTATCCAACAGAAAAGTAGGTATGTCCAGCTAGCTAGTTAGCTACAGTACTTAACGTACCCACGTCTCATCCTGACGAAAACTTAATGGTGGTTGGCCAGTTTACTTGGATAGCCAGCTAACTGGCTAGCTCCATTTCAACATCATGAGCACAATATCCTTAACGATCAAATTAGATTCGTGACTATCCGTTAGGTGGTTTTAGTGACCGTTTTGACTGGTTTAAGGGCTAAAAGATTGCTTTCTAGCTACTTTAGCCGGCTAATAATGCCGCGGATGACTTGCTCTGGTGCTATGCAACTGAGTTTCTAATCCGCAGAGCTAGCTAGCTTGTTGTGAAAGCCTCGTTGTTTTAGACGGGTCTTTGTTCTGTCATTAAGTTAACTCGAGCACACAAGTTGAACTGGGTGGGGGATTTCCATGGTACACTGGTAACGTTAGCGCTACAAACAAGACATCTCAAGTATCGAAAAGTAATTTTAGTTCAGTAATAGATTCATGCTACTAATCTCCACGTGTTGTAGCTAGAGTATTTGTTCTCCACTCTGTAAAGTACACTTGACTCAGTTGTTGTGCTGCATATAGCTAGCTAATGATGCCACTAACGTTAAGTAATATTATTTAGTACCAACATAATTTAAAAATCTGTAGCCTTTTGTTTGTGACTCTCGTATGTCAGTATTGTTTAATCCGTCATTTTTAAAAGGCATGTTGTCTCTTTCATGTTTGTTCCATAGACGTAGGCAAGCTGTTACAAGTACAGAATGTGACTCCTGCAAACACAGCCTACAGTGGGGTTGATGCCGTTCATGCCTGTAACATCCTCCAGCAGCTCAAAGCCTTGTATGATGAAGCACAGCTCACAGACATTGTCGTTGAGGTGGACCATGGCAAGACATTTCCGTGTCATCGAAATGTCCTTGCAGCAATCAGCCCTTACTTTAGGTAGGTCAGATATGTGTGAGGTGTTTGCTTGCTTCTAGTCCTTTACATTTGGGATATCACTGAGTTGAGGGAAATGTATTAGCTATGCTGAGTTTTTGAAGGGTCAAACTTATATATGATAACAAATTCCGCAACTAGCCTGAGTGCCAGTTTGTTTACGCCATCATGCCAACTCTAACTTATTGTCAAGTCAATGACAGCAATGGAGTAGGCAAGAGCCCAAACACATCTGGGACCAGAATAAGCTGCAAAAACCGTTCAAGCTTTAATGCATTTTCTGTTTCCTCTTCTTCCTATCAGGTCCATGTTCACCAGTGGCCTTACAGAGAGCAGCCAGAGGGAGGTGCGGCTCATCGGGGTTGAGTCTGAGTCCATGCACCTGGTCCTGGACTACGCCTATACGTCCAGAGTCATACTGTCCGAGTCCAATGTCCAGGCCCTGTTCACGGCAGCCAGCATCTTCCAGATCCCAGCCCTGCAGGACCAGTGTGCCCTGTTCATGATCAGCCGCCTGGACCCCCAGAACTGCACCGGGGTCTACATGTTCGCAGACGCCTACGGCCACCAGTTGCTGAGGGAGCGCTCCCAGGACTACATACGCAAGAAGGTGGGTTTTATTCTAAGAACAAGCTGTTCTGTTCAACATTTTACATTTTAGTCATTTAGCAGACGCTCTTATCCAGAGCGACTTACAGTAGTGAATGCATACATTTCATGTATTTTTTATTTTATTTTTTTTGACTGGGCCCCCCGTGGGAATCGAACCCACAACCCTGGCGTTGTACACACCATGCTGACCTTGCAAACACCATGCTCTACCAACTGAGCCATGCTCTATCAACTGTTATGCTTCACTTTACTCGCCTTTTGGGAAGGATTAATCTATGGATTTGTTGTTAACCTCTCTAGGGTATGTGGGACGAAATCGTCCCACCTACTCAACAGCCAGTGGAATCCCGTGGCGCGTTATTCAAATACCTTAGAAATGCTATTACTTCAATTTCTCAAACATATGACTATTTTACACCATTTTAAAGACAAGACTCTCGTTAATCTAACCACACTGTCCAATTTCAAAAAGGCTTTACAACGAAAGCAAAACATTAGATTATGTCAGCAGAGTACCCAGCCAGAAATAATCAGACACCCATTTTTCAAGCTAGCATATAATGTCACATAAACCCAAACCACAGCTAAATGCAGCACTAACCTTTGATGATCTTCATCAGATGACACTCTTAGGACATTATGTTATACAATACATGCATGTTTTGTTCAATCAAGTTCATATTTATATCAAAAACCAGCTTTTTACATTAGCATGTGACGTTCAGAACTAGCATACCCACCGCAAACTTCCGGTGAATTTACTAAATTACTCACGATAAACGTTCACAAAAAACATAATTATTTTAAGAATTATAGATACAGAACTCCTTTATGCAATCGCTATGTCCGATTTTAAAATAGCTTTTCGGCAAAAGCACATTTTGCAATATTCTGAGTAGATAGCCCAGCCATCACGGGCTAGCTATTTTGACACCCACCAAGTTTGGCCCTCACCAAACTCCGATTTACTATTAGAAAAATTTGATTACCTTTGCTGTTCTTCGTCAGAATGCACTCCCAGGACTTCTACTTCAATAACAAATGTTGGTTTGGTTCAAAATAATCCATAGTTATGTTCAAATATCCTCTGTTTTTGTTCGTGCGTTCAAGACACTATCCGAAGGGTGACGAAGGGTGATGCGCCCGACGCGTTTCGTGATAAAACATTTCTAAATATTCCATTACCGTACTTCGAAGCATGTCAACCGCTGTTTAAAATCAATTTTTATGCGATTTTTCTCGTAAAAAAGCGATAATAATCCGACCGGGAAACCCTGTTTTCGTTCAAAGACGAAAAAATAAAAACATGGTGTCGCCTCGTGCACGCGCCCCAGTCTCATTGTTCTCTGATCGACCACTATCCAAATGCGCTACTGTTTTTCAGCCAGGGCCTGCAAAGGCATCATTCAGCTTTTAGTGTCACGTTACAGCAGAGATCCTCAGTTTTCAATAAAGAGAGTGTAGAAGCCCAAGAAATGGTCAGAGAGGGCACTTCCTGTAAGGAATCTTCTCAGGTTTTTGCCTGCCATATGAGTTTTGTTATACTCACAGACACCATTAAAACAGTTTTAGAAACTTTAGGGTGTTTTCTATCCAAAGCAAATAATTATATGCATATTCTAGTTTATGGGTAGTAGTAATAACCAGATTAAATCGGGTACGTTTTTTATCCGGCCGTGCAAATACTGCCCCCTACCCTAGAGGTTAATATGGCCTTATAACTACAGCAATGTGAGACCACATTGAAGTACATATGGTAGATGACACACTAAATAAGATTTAGATAAGTATCCCCAGGTCTGCGTCTGTTAGTTGAGCATGCTGTGACAGATGAAATGTAACATGCAGTGTTGTGCTGTGTTGTAGTTCCTGTGTGTGGCACGGGAGCAGGAGTTCCTCCAGCTCACCAAGGAGCAGCTGGTGAGCATCCTGAACAACGATGACCTGAATGTGGAGAAGGAAGAGCATGTGTATGAGAGCATTGTGCGCTGGTTGGAGCACGACAGCCCTCGCAGAGAGACCCACCTGGCTGAGGTGTTTTCTCAATGCATCCGACTGCCCCTCCTGGATGACTCTTTCCTCAGCCGCATCCCGGCCCCTTTCGCCTGCGCCCTCTCTCTGTCCAGGGAACCTGCCGAAGCCAAGGCACGTCTCAACGGCTGCTCTCAGCGCCTGGGCATGACTGCCTCCGAGATGGTCATCTGCTTTGACGCGGCACACAAACACTCAGGGAAGAAGCAGACCGTGCCTTGCCTGGACACTGCTGCTGGGAAGGTGTTCAAGCTCTGCAAGCCCCCCAATGACCTGCGGGAGGTGGGCATCCTGGTGTCATCGGAGAATGACATCTTCATCGCTGGGGGCTACCGCCCTAGCAACAGTGAGGTGTCCATCGACCACCGGGCGGAGAGCGACTTCTGGCAATACGAGCATGCAGGGAACCGTTGGCTGGCGCGTTCGCCCATGCTGCGGGCCCGGATCGGCTGCAGGCTGGTCCACTGCTGTGGGAAGCTGTACGCCCTGGGGGGCCGTGTGTATGAAGGGGACGGAAGGAACGCACTGAAGTCAGTGGAATGCTACGATGCCAGGGATAACTGCTGGACTGCCGTCAGCCCCATGCCTGTCGCCATGGAGTTCCACAGCGCTGTGGAGTACAGAGACCACATCTACATCCTCCAAGGTGAGTCGGGATAGTGGAGCGACTATGGGACCTTGAAATGCAGTGGGAAAAAGATTCAGGAGAGGTATTTTATTTTTCCAAGTAAGTTGACTGAGAACACGTTCTCATTTACAGCAACGACCTCGGGAATAGTTACAGGGGAGATAAATGAGCCAATTGGAAGCTGGGGATGATTAGGTAGCCATGATGGTATGAGAGCCAGATTGGGAATTTAGCCGGGACACCAGGGTTACCATCCCTGCTCTTACGATAAGTGCCATGGGATCTTTAGTTTCCACAGAGAGTCAGGACACCTGTTTTAATGTCCCATCCGAAAGACGGCACCCTACACAATGTCCCCAATCACTGCCCTGGGGCATTGGGATCTTTTTTTAGACCAGATAAGAGTGCCTCCTACTGGCCCTCCAACACCACTTCCAGCAGCATCTGGTCGCCCATCCAGGGACCAACCATGCTTAGCTTCAGAGGTAAGTCAGCCTTGGGATGCAGGGTGGTATGCTGCTGGCAGGTGTAGGAGACTAAATAAAGCTACAGTTCATTCTTTCTTTTTTCAAAATGTGTCTTAACACTGGTGCTTCTTTTCTCTGTTTAACAGGTGAGTACTTCTTCTGTTTTGACCCTCGCAAGGACTACTGGGGCCACCTGTCCCCCATGAGTGTACCCCGGAGCCAGGGTCTGGTTGCCTTACACAAGAACTGCATCTATTACATCGCTGGCATCTGCAGGAACCACCAGCGCACCTTCACCATGGAGGTCTACGACATCGAGCAGAACACCTGGGCCCGCAAGAGGGACCTTCCCTTCGACCAGGCCACCAGCCCCTACATCAAGGCCCTGCTCCTTCAGGGCAAGCTGCACCTGTTTGTCCGAGCCACACAGGTCATGGTGGAGGAACACGTGTTCCGTACTAGCAGGAAGAACTCCCTCTACCAGTACGACGACGAGGCGGATGCGTGGACCAAAGTCTACGAGACGCCTGACCGCCTCTGGGACCTGGGCCGCCATTTTGAATGTGTGGTGGCCAAACTGTATCCGCAGTGTCTTCAGAAAGTGCTCTGAGAGGGCCTTGGGGAATGGGTGGCAGGTAGCCTAGCAGTTAGAACATTGGGCCAGTAACCGAAAGGTTGCTGGTTCAAATACCCGAGCCGACAAGGTGAAAAATCTCTGTGCCCTTGAGCAAGGCACTTAACCTTAATTTGCTCCAGCGGCGCTGTACTGATAAGGCTGACCCTGTAAAACATCACATTTCACTAGACCTATCTGGTGTATGTGACAAACATTTATTGGGTTGAACCCCTCCGGGAGGAGGGAGCGTGAGGTCCTGCTTGTCTTGTGCCTGATGCTGTCCTGTTTTGCACCACAAGGGCAGTCAAGAGTTTAGTCTTAAAGCATTAAAATATAAGGTTTAACACGATCAAATGGGGTGCTTTCAAAAGATTGCAGTATTTTTTATTTTTTTCTTCCACTCAGCACCAAATACCCAAACTGATTCTTGTTTTACAGTCCAATGAATTATAAGTGCAATTATTATGTTTGCTTGTTGTTGAGCCATTTTGTTCCATTTAATCTTAAAAGCATATATAGGTTCAAATTTTTACAATTGATTGACATGCAGTTGATTGATCAGATGAAGTACCCTCTAGTTATGGAACCGTGGCATGTTAGCATAAAGTGAAAATTATATATATAAATAATTTAAATTGTGTATATATATATTCATACGGGTAAGATGAGCAGTGTTGCTCATTGGTAGGTTGTTAGTTCAGATGGAGGGTTTTTTCTGTCTGACTTTTGTATTGATTTGAATGCTGATTGCTCCCTACAGCAAGTTTGTCTTTGTGGAAGTGTGTATTAGTTGTGTATGAAGTGTGCTAGTGATTTAGATAAATGTAGTATTATTGCCGTGTGTGATCGGTATGATGCTACTTTATAAAACGCATACTTTGCTTTCAAGAGAAGGCCTAAGTTGTCAACCAATGTGCTAATCGGCTTCGTTGCAGTTGGATTTATACTTTTTGAATTCGTAGACTAATGCAATGGACTCTCAGAGCTGGCATCCATTTTGTTGCAACGAGTTTCACATGCCAAGACAACTTGAGAGAAGTTAGACGATTCACTCTCCACATTGGAGAAACAAGCAGGGCGTCAGATGTGTGGTTGGCCAAGATAAGTGCGACATTTCGAACCAGGCAACAGTTTGCTTTGATAGCAACTTAACAGAAGTCAGATAAGGAATGAAGGGACATGGTTCGGGCTGATGCATTGATTTGGCCAAAGTGTGGGCAGCTCGCTGCAGAATAGTCTTTTCTGTAGCTTTTTTTTTTTCTTTCAGCATGTCTGGTATTGATTACAACCTGCTTTAAAAAAGTGTTTTGGTTAACCTACCTCTTAAATGCCAAAATGCATTTAAGAACTTGTTTTGGTTCATCTGAAAAGTTGATAAAGTTTCAAGTAGCTATAACTAAGGAAACTTTGCTACAATTAGGTAGGGCTGGGACGATACCAGTATCGCAATACTCGTTAGTATTGTGGCATGGAAACAAAACATGAAGCAGATTTAACTTCTTTAGGATAACAGTTCTAACGTTGGAAACAGACCTCATTATGTTATCCGGAGTCACCGTTATTTATTTTCCAAACTATAGCACAATATTTTACATGCAGCAGGTTTTTAAAGGGCCAAAGAGGGTGGTCTGCTTCGTGTTTTCATTTTTGCCATTGATAAAATATTGCAATGCTGGTATCGTTACAGCCCTACATTTAGGTTTACGCTAGTTGAAGTGCATTACATTTTGTTTTCAAGATTAATTTGGGTACTTACCTTTGCTCGTTGAAATGTTTCAATATTTGCCTGTGTGGCTGGCTGCTGTACAGTAGTTGTCTGAGGAGGAGTAAAGTAGAGATTGTAGGTGTGTAATTTAGTGCAGATCCCAAGGGGGATGTCATTGTGCCTATGGATGGGTGGGGGCATCCAGGTGGTCCTGTGTGTTTAGCCTGGCGAGGTAGTGTGTCAAGTCTTATTTATCATTGCACTGAATCACTCTTCAATGGTCCGTCACTGCAAACTTGACCAAGCAGCACCCACCTGGACAGAGCATTACCACAGAGTGCTTCTTTTATACATGAATCCATCTGTATGCTATGACATTGAGAAAAACTAACTATTGGTGCTGCTTTTTTGATCTTGTATATATTAAATGAGTAACAGCAATTGAGTGATGTTCCCTGTGGAACTGTAACAAATTCAATGACGTCAATTTCCTCATGCAGGTTCCTGTGTCATCTTTGCACTACATATGATCATTTATTTGATCTCATATTTAAAGCATTTCCCCAAAATATATCATCGACCACAAAGCAATCTTGGGAAATGCAGTTCTGTCTTCACAGAATTTGAAATGGAGAGTAGTATGAAAACGTTCTGTTTGTAGCTGTGGACATGAACTTTTGTAAAGAAAAATACTGCACATTATTTGGCACTGGTTTGATCTGGCCAGAGCAGTGCCCTCCATGGGTGAGGAAGGAGAAAAGGGGTTTCCCCAAATGCCTAAAAACTCAGTCACATGGGAACCAGGAATGGACAACTCAGGATTTCTATTGATAAACAGTACTGTATTTAAATGTCTTGTTTCATGTGTAATATACGTTTGCTGTACTTGCACAGTTTTTTACAACTTTTTTCTTTTATAACTTGAAAAGTAGAAATGTTATTTTCAATGGCTGTTTTTCCATTTTCTATGTTTAGTTATAGTAGAGCAATTCTGTTCTGTATCTCACACAAGATGAATCTGCTCATACATTTAAATATTCTCAGTAGTTTTGCTTTACCAAAACTTCACAATAAGCAGATCTGTAACTCCGATGTTACATTATCTCCAACACATCAGTTTTGTGAAATAGTTAGTGTACACCGAATCAGCCAGTCAATGTGCTTTCTGTGCAAAATATATAGTTGTCCTTGTGGCCATGCCCAAGCTCATTCAAGCCCTGTATGTATGCATCCTGCATGGATGGCTACTACCAGTGGAATCTTACTGCTTTTCTTTTTGTTTGCTGGTTTGTCTGTGTAGTTTGGGGAATAGTGGTGGTTGAGCTCAACTGTGAAATTCACATTGCACATAATTTGAGAATAAAATGACAAGTGAAACCATAGTGACTTTTTTTTATTGCCATATGATTATTTGGTGCTGAATGAATGTTTGCTAACCATTTATTCCCCTTGTAGCCTATACTCCATGTGTGTTATGCATATGTGTGTATATATTATATATGTTTGTGTATATGTATGTAGCTATTTTTGAAAGTAGGCTAACCTAGATCACATTCATGTAACATGTTATGAGACATGATACCATCACCAGTTAGTTACAAGGTTGCAACTTTTGTAACCAATAGACCTAGTTGACATCCCTGAGTAGCGACATTCTTGTGACCTTTTTAGTGAAAGATAAGACAATCAGAAATAGATTTGTGTTTGGCTAAAAGATAAACCGGCCAGAATTGATAGCCTAGGAGCCTAAAATGCTAATTCCTAGACTTTTGGGAGCAGAAGACAGTCACCGTTCTAATTCAATGAACCAATGGGGGCAAATGAGATACACATGCCTAAAGGCGACTGAAAAATCTAATCGATGTTTCAGAAACTTTGTGCGTGAACTGGGAGTTTAAGTTCTGCGCTATTCGTCGCCAAGGTAAGATCGTTTTATTTTTTGTCTTGCATCCAATGTATAATATTTTGACGCGCTTCAACTTTCTGTTGTGTGTATGTATTCCAAGTCGGATATCCACGTGTACAAACCACATTTGAGTGTTCGTTTGCTGAGGGTAGCACAGATCATCATTAGGCTACTTCTGAAATTACATTCTTAGAACCTAAACTAAAGTAACCTCGCTCGTTTACGTGCTGCGGTGTGCGTCTCATCAGGTAGACTGATGCAACTTCCATATCCCCCTGAGACACGAACAAAAACTAGTTTAGGATTTCATTCACATAACATAAGTGTTGGAGGTAAATAAAAAGTGAACAAATATTTTTTATATTTTATTGTAAGTGCAAAATTGGCCTCTTTAGTGGCCATTATGACGAATATATGACAAAATTAATATTTCAGTCAATGGGTACAGTAGTCAGTGGGTGTCCACTACAGAGGACTTTTCTTAATAAACTCGTATTTAGATCTTATTTAATGTAAAAACAATATTACACAGTCCTGACACCCTGAGTCAAACAATTGGTTTGGGTAAATAAAGTGATGATTTGATTGACTGCTCTCTGTGGTGATTCATCTGCTTTCTAAAAAAAAGGTACATTCAAGATGATGTTTTTGCTTTCATGAAACACTTAGATCATCATCCTCCTCCTCCCCTCTATCAACAGAAACATGTCCCCTGCACCAGCATCTATTCTGCGGGACACCCCTCCGGACGGGGGCTGGGGCTGGGCCGTGGTGTTTGGGGCCTTCATCTCTATCGGCTTCTCGTATGCCTTTCCCAAAGCCCTCACTGTCTTCTTCAAAGACATCCAGCTGATCTTCGGTGCCTCCTACAGCCAGATTGCATGGATTTCTTCCATCATGCTGGCAGCAATGTATGCTGGTGGTGAGTAGACATGATGTAGCCAAGCAGCTCTGAGTCAGCATTGAGTCAATTATGACCACAATGTACAGATTATGTATTAAGGGATGCATGGCTTGTATGGAGCGTTGCAGTTGCTTGTTTTTTCATCCCTAAAATGTAGGCTTATATCTTCCATGTGAGGACTCATTGTAATACCTGTAACTGATCAAGAGTAATGAGTACTGCTGTGTTCAAATGATTAGGAATGCCTAAAAAGTAAAGTCTTAGTGCAGTTGTCTCCTCTAAAATCATATCTATTATTCAGGGTTAATAACATCTGTTTGTAGTTTATTTAGTAAGTTTACTAGTTTAAGAAAATACTGTAGTAGGCTATTTAAGATAAAAGACAAGCAATTGTAAGTAACCTAACCTACTTAATCATGTTGATAGAATAAGCACCTTGTTGCCTCTTACTTTAGTATAATGATATTTGACAGCAACCTCTTTCATCTTGGAAACCTGTAAATATAATATATTGAGTAAAACTAACTGCTAAACCAGTGGCTGCGTCTTGCTGCCTATTGTTAGGCTTCATATGGAAGGGTTAGAAATGGGTTGTTCATGTGCTTTTGCATCTGACCAGAATTTGGATGTTTAAACAAACTCACTCTTTCACTTATCATTGGGGCCGTGCAGCGGCAGGTGATTCACCCTGGGGCACGTGCAGTAGGCCATCATGGAGTGATCCAGGTCACAACTGTCTGGACTGTCAGTTGCAAATGTTATTTTATTTAGTCTATCCTTGGTCTGTTTGCATGAACATTTGTATATTCATAATTGTCAGTCTGTGGCTCAAGTGTAAGGATGTTTTATAATGCACCTTCAATGACTCATTAGATGACACTGAGATATTATAATAGAATGATCCAGTTGAAGTTGGAGGTAAATCCATCAGTGGCTGAAGGTTAAAAGACGACAGGGCGCCTGACTCACCTGCATTCACCAGCATAGAGAATTCTGTGAAATATTTCCACGCACAGTGGCAGAGGCACATGTCTTTATCATATTGTCCTTGACTCGGCTTTTACAATGTCACCCAGTGGAAAACAGACAGGGGGAATATATCAGACATGGGTTCAGTACATTTGGTCCTCACAACAAGGCCCTATGGGACGAACGGGACAGCATTTCAGGGGACCTATGACTTAGGGAACCAGAGTGATAAAGTTCTAATGGGTGAGGAAATTGTGATGATGTCTGGGATGCCACCCCAAAGTGACACAGTCACTAGGAGGACAGAGTCTATATGTACACCTAGTCTCTATATCCACGCAGGGTTTGCTAGGCTGAATCAATCTGTTCAAGCAATAGCTAAGGTCACTGCAATAGCTAGGTCACTGCAATAGCTAAGGTCACTGCATGACATTTTTTTATGTAATAGCTAATCCAGAGATTTCTTCTGTATCTTGTAGATAGGTAAATATGAAAGTGTATCTTTTTATCTATAGATTCAGCTGTAGTAAAACAATTTTTTTAATGCTATAATGACTAAACATAGCATTTTACATTGATAAAAAAGGATACAAGACTAGATATGGAGAAAGAGTACCTCTGGAGGTGATCATAAGCAGATTTGATTAAAAAACAAAACAGAAATAAAATGAGGATGCTAGTTATTATTTGAACATGTGCAGTGTACAGCTGCTTTTATATGAAGTATAACACCAAGGTCATTGTCATAATGTCTAATTGACATGTGAAATGATTTGTTTTTTTCACATTTAGCTCGTCCTTTTGATGTGCATAAGTCCTGATCAATGTAGAACGATTTAAAATGTGTTTTTTAATGTGTGAAATCAATTTTGGACAATGGATTCAGCTGTATGCCAAAACTGTAATCTTCTTATTGTTTACTAGGAATTTTGAATGATCACCTGCCTTGCAGTATCATTCCAGCACGGACTAGAAAGGCAGCATGTTGAGATTTCAATATTCGTGTCAGCCTACATATTCTTTTGATTGATGCTCCCTCATTTTTTTTGTTAAATGAATTGAAGGAAATGATTTAGTGACTATTTAAATCCTCTGGTTTTAGCAGGGAACAGAAGTGGGTGTTAGGTTGTGTGATGCTAAAGGACTGTTGTACATATTCTCTGTGGCAGGGTTATGAATGAAGGATAAAGAGAGACAGAATATAGAAGGCTATTTAATGATATATCACACTTTTTTGTGGGAACATTATCAGGAGAAATGCAAATTAGGCACTGGTCTGCTTTACATATGTAGGTAAGATAACTATTTAGAACATCAGCTATCTATTCACGCCCGACATAAGTTACTTTGTGTGGATATTTGAACAGCAGTGCATTAGGGGTAACGTTAAGATCAAGGGTTAGGTTTCGGGAGGGATCTATCAGTCCGATGTCAACTGCCTATCCATTACCTCAATGCTGTATGAACCTAAGATGAACACTTTCTCTCCCCTTTTCATCTCTCCTCTCTCACTTTTTTCTTTGCAGGACCTATCAGCAGTATTCTGGTCAATCGCTATGGAAGCCGGCCTGTGGTCATAGCTGGTGGAGTGATGTGTGGCGTCGGTATGGTAACTGCTTCTTTTGGCAATACCATTACGCATTTGTACATATGCGTTGGAGTCATTGGAGGTATGGTACCCACTCACTCCATACATTTGATTGACATGGCTTGTTTTGTGATTGATGTGTATATTATGTGTGGGCCAACAGAAACAGAAATCACTTGTTTTTAATGCCATTAAAGTTGACTAATGAGAGATACTAATAGTTTCTGTAGGCCTAATCCATAAGCTTACTATATGCTCTAAATGTGAAAACCTAAGCAATTGAATTATTGGTTCTATTAAAGATACTGTAGTGGATTCATTATACATAAAACACAACTTTAGATATAGGCCCCTGAGAGTTTTCTTCAGGAAAGACATCTGGGACGATGGCTGGACTGGTTGGATGTTGTGTATGTGAAGTAAAGTGTGAGTGAACTAGTCTCCTGACTGGGTCTTAGACTTGTTTACCCCACCGCTAGACCAACCCTCTCCCATCTCTCAACCAGCCCTGGTGGTGCTCCTCTAGGGGTGCATATCCTCCCTGGGTGGCCCAGGTCTCACTGGCTTGGCTGGCAAGCAGTCTGTCTGGGCCCAGGGAGTCTCTCAGCCTCTGGGCTTGGGCCAGAGCACTGTGAGGACAGCGCAGGTGTAATTAAGACGGTGTCATTCCGGTTTCCAGAGAGCATGGTCTACCAGGACCCCTGTTCTTTCCCGTAGGCTCCAGTCCTGGTCCCCTCACGGGAGTCGCCGCCATCCTCCACCCAGCGAGACTCATTAGCCAGCACCAGACCCGCAGGCCTGGAAGATTAATAGAGGGAGGAGGTGGCTATAGCTATAGGGCCTTGTGTTGTGTTGTGCTCTCTCTGCATCCCCTCTGCCCTGGCCCGGTGAGATGCGCTAGCTAGGCTAACACACACATCCCTTTCTCACATACATCTTACCAGTCCGTTGAAAGCTGCCACAAACACCCGGTGAGTTTAGATGGTAGTTGAGATACAGAACCCCTTGTAAATGCAGCTGCCATTTAAATGGAAGTGATTTTCTTAGTTTGTACCCTCTAAAAGAGACAAATAATAAATACAATTAGTATTAATTTCTAATCAGTGTACTTTAATGAGCCTCCTAATTCGATCAAGTTGAGATGGCCATAATTGTTGACCACATCTTTAGACAATGGAGGTGAAAACTAATCAAAATCTGCGTTGGCATTATGCCATTTTAATCCAGGAAGAATGCATACCAAGAACTATTTTTTTTATCTGTGAATTTCGTAAAATAAGGCTTTGGAAATTGTGTAGCTCAGTGGGCATTAGTGTGGAATTGTGAGCAGCAGACATTTAGCAAATGTTAGAATGATGGAATGGGTCAGTCGAGGTCGCTACCTGAAGCTCTTCATCTTAAAGTGAAGACTCATTTAGAGAATAAGATGCTCATTTACAGGCTGAAATGCTACTAAATTGGATTTTTGGGAAAGGAGGTGGTAGTGAATGGACTACCCGGAGCCTGTAATTTATTGCCATTTAAATGGAGAAATCATTTCTGAAATTATTCCTGCTTTCCTTAATGAGATTTTAGTAGGCAATGTTCAATGAGATGGAACCTTAATGTGCACAAAGTAGAATTGGTCTTAATTTAATCCTGCAGTACCAGGCGTTTAAGTCAAGGTTTTAGCCTCTGAAAATGGAACTTGTGAACGTGACTGCTCTCCTCTCTTGTATTTCCCGCAGGATTTGGTCTCTCTTTTAACCTCCAGCCATCCGTCGCCATCATTGGGAAGTACTTCCAGGTCAAGAGGCCGTTAGCCAATGGGCTGGCCATGGCAGGAAGTCCAGTCCTCCTCTGTACCTTAGCACCTATCAACCAGTTCCTGTTTAACCAATTTGGCTGGAGGGGCAGTTTCTGCATCCTGGGAGCTCTGCTGCTCAACTGCTGTGTTGCTGGCTCTCTCATGAGGCCCATTGGTCCAAAGCCAACTGGAGACCAACTCACGCAGACAAACGGAACCCCAAAGAAACCTCCCACGGACCGGTCTGATGCCCAGGTGAATGGACACAACACACAGCTTGAGAAAGGCTGTTTGGACAACTTCAACAAGTTTCTGGACCTCTCGCTCTTCAAACACAGGGGCTTTCTGATCTACATCGTAGGGAACGCGGTGATGTTCTTTGGTTTCTTCGCCCCTGTAGTGTTCTTGTCCCCTTACGCCCTGAGCCATGGCTTCGACGAGTATTCCTCCGCCTTTCTCTTGTCCATCATGGGCTTCGTAGACATGTTTGCCAGGCCGTTGACAGGGCTGATGGCTAACACTAAGTGGATCAGGCCCAGGATACAGTACTTCTTCAGCTTTGCCATCATCTATAATGGTTTATGCCACCTGCTGTGTCCCTTGGCCAGTGGGTACGGGGGGCTGGCGGCCTACTCAGTGTTCTTTGGCATAGCGTTTGGCATGGTGTGTGCCCTGCTGTTTGAGACGCTCATGGACCTGGTGGGGCCTCAGCGGTTCTCCAGTGCAGTGGGACTGGCCACCATCATAGAGTGCTGCCCCGTGCTCCTGGGACCACCTATTGGAGGTAAGCCTTCACGCTGCACACAGCCCACAATCCCCCTCTCTCTCAAGTTAATACACAACCATACAGCTCTTAGACAACTAATGCTATGACACCTTTAGACAAACATACTCCCTATTGACAAAGGACAAGCACTATTTTCCCTTTAGTCAGCAAACACTCTCCCTCCATTTCCCCCAAGACCACCTCTCCATGGTTATTCAATACATGGCTGACAGTATCCCAGTGTTACGCATGCACTTGAGAGATCCTTTATTGTCAGAGTATAGGAAAAGTCCTACTTTAGAATAACTTCGGTAAATAAAGCAGAAAATGGATTTGGAGCAGAGAAAACCTGCCAGTCAGTTGTTCCCCTCTTTCTCACTCTGCTCCTCGGTCACGGCCGTGTGCTGCATGGTGCGGGAGTGGAGCCCAACTACTTTCCAGGGTGTCATTATTGTAAGACATTCCAGTAGAATTGGATTATCATCGGTGAGCAGGGTGGCCTGGAGCGCACGGCCTGCCCAGAGAAAAGCAGTAATTGGTCACGGTTATTTACTGTTGTAAATAAGCCGGGCCGCTCTGGCTTTCAGGGCACGCCCGCTAGAGGATTCGTCCTCCACACAAATGATGGAACATTTTTCGGAGCTAAGAAGCCGTAAGGGTAATCAAGGTCTCTCTGCGACTCTTTCTCTGTCTATTTTCCCATTCTCTCTTTACCGGGTCCCCTCGGTCTAGAATAGATCTACTGCAACTGGCTGCAAACACAAGCTTAGAGAGTTTCAGTTATTGGAGTTACAGAAAAGTTTGACCATTGCGATGTTACCAACTTCATTTGATTAGCTGTTAATACAAGTCAAATCATTGACCCCAAATCCTAATTAGCGTGCACAATCTGGTACACGTTACTATTAAAACGATAGCATAAATCTCTTTCAGAATCTAAGGTTTAAGATGAGAAAGGCCTTTCCCAATAATAGCTTACGACTGATGAAATGAACATCAGGAGTCATTGTGCAAGGTTATTCCAAGACGGCTCTTCTTTTTTGAAAACCACAAGCAGTGAGTTTTAGAGGACCTTTTTCCTTTCATGCTTTTTTGAGTGTGTAATCAAAAAGGTTATGTTTCCCGCCCATATTTCACTGAGATTACTAGGAATAGCACACATTTAGAAAACTCTGTCTCCTACAGCCCACTTTCATTTTGCTCTTATTTTGGCACAGAGGAGAACTAACAATGCTAACATTCTCTGCTCAGCCCAAGCTGTTAAATAACACATTTCCATGGAAGTGAACTTGCTTAGTCTTTGAACCACCTGTGGGCTTTCTCTGACAGAATACAAATGTTCTCCTCAGAGTGCTGCTAGAGCCCATCTCATTTCACAGTCTCTGAAATGGCAGACAGACACAAACGGTAGAGTGAAAAAGGAGGGAGAACGGGCTCTGTCAGAACACACTTCTCTTCTCCATACAAACTGGTTGTCTGTCTAGTCTGTCTGGTAGAAGTAGGATCACGTTTGTTGGCATTCCTATGCTTCTCTCTCCTCTGCAGAGTTTTAATGAGGTGTAAATGTATAGTCCTCCTGGTTGTTTTGTGCGACCCTGTTCTGAGGTGCTCATTTAATGGGGGTAAATAAGCGCCTCCCTGCACGTTGAGCGTTCTTCTCCAGAGGGCAGAGTCTCTACATTTCCCCTTACAAGTCTCCTCATTACAGCCAGCCTCGTCATGCCGCGCCGTGCCTCCGCCCAAACCTGGGGGTCAGCCTAATTAGGAGAAAGTGAGGTAATTGGTGTAATTAGCCTTTTGCTTTCGGTGTTTAATGAATCTCAGTTCAGACTTCACTCATTAGAGGCCCGTACCTGGACCATAATGAAGCTATGAATACATTTAAAAAAGAGGTGACGCTGCCAGATGGACTTAATTACCATTCAGCCAATCAAGGGTTGCCTTAATGAGGGTGATGGTCATCTGCACACACCCACAGGATAGAACGCCATTAATCAGACCATGTCCCTGTTGCTGCTTTGTACTGGACCACGGGCAAAGTGACCTCCACACACACACACACGCACAAACACACACAGAAACACATACACACACACACACACACACACACACACACACACACACACACACACACACACACACACACACACACACACACACACACACACACACACACACACACACACACACACAAACAGAGTGAGAGAGACAAACTCATGCCCTCATCATCAACTGAATTGAAAATTGACTCATTAAGACCTGTCTTTTAATTGGTTTACCGAACCTGAAAACTACACTTCTATTCAACAACCTAACTCTGTGTTTATGTATAGTGGGGTGTTGTGTTGATTGTCTCTCCCAGATGATTCAATAATGCCAGACTCAGTAATTGACCATTACTAACGGATGTTTGCAGGAAATGAGTCCATTACAGATAAACACCTCAATAAAAGTTTGAAATATAGAGAGCAATCAAAGGCCCTGTCTCATTGCACAAACAAGGGGACGTTACATAAGATACGTAAAAGGGATGTGGTTAAATCATGTAGTGTCGCTCTGCTGTGGCTGTTCGAGTGCTTGGGACTATAAGTTTCTTTCTGCATTTTCATAAAAAAATTGTTATTGACATAGCCTTGTTCTGTTTTATATTCTCTGACTATATAATTCATGTTGTTAGGTTTGAAACAATACAAGATAACATTTTGCCGACACCATTCAAACCAATGAGGGTTCGGAACTTTAAAGCCAATTGTCTCAGAATCCTCTTTTTACAGATAGAACCTTCTAGTCCCAAGCCCTCGTCTTATACTTTCTAAAGTTATTCATTGTGAATGAGTTAGTCAATGACCATCAACTGGGGATACAATAGCTTGGGAAAGTACACTGTTGTCACAGTTGATCTTCCCTTCATTAATCAATTTAGTGGTTCCTACAAACATCTGACTTGCATGATCCTGCAAATTGTTATACAGTATTCACAGACGGATGGACAGACAGATGATTAGATGCACACTGTGGAGGCTGAGTGAGTTGGGGAGGACTGCAGATCGATCCAGGGGGAGGTTCAAGAAGCTTATGGCTCCAATCTGATATAAACTCCATTTGTCACTTTTCCTCTGAAGCGGGCTAGATTTTGATCGTTTTCAGAATCGACATGGCCACACTCCTGATTTGTTCTGGTGCAGCAGCCCAAATTGCCTTCCCAGAGAGCCGTGGCAAGCAAGGTCAGGTGTAATGGCTCCATGTCATGTCTCCAGTAGGATCTTTTACTCTACAGAACAGAGTTTGAAAAGCACATCTAAACCATACCCATGTTACACCTCCTGATTCACCTCGTGGAGAGAGATGGGGAAAGGCTTACCTTAACCCAGAACAACTTGTTGATAGGAATATGCTATAAGCAGGGGGGATTTTGTGGGCATCTTGTCTAACTATCCTTCCTATAACTTAACTTTTTATCTGATGAGGGGAAAACTTTATGTAACCTTCAGTAACATCTCCCCTCTCCTCACCTTCAGGAGCCTTGGTGGACACCTTTGGTGACTACAAGTACCTGTACCTCATGTGTGGATCGGTGATGGTGTTCGCAGGACTCTTCCTCTTTGTTATGAATATCTACAACTACAGGATGTTGGAGCGTGAGAGGCGGCAGGAGGAGGGACAGGTAGAGGAGGGCTGTGAGAGCCAGGACCAGGAGATGGGGCTGAGGGAGAGGGGAGAGCCCTCCTCAGAGGAGCAAGGAGAGGCAGGGAAGGAGGCTAAGAAGCAACAAATCCCCTAGGGAGACGAATCAGAAACGGAAGAGACTAAATTAAGCCATGCATGATACCACTGTTTACAAGTACACTCTCATATATTGATGCCAGTATATCAGTATATAGGCCTACCCAATACTGTATATAGTCCACCCCCACACACATACACACACACATACACACACTACTACTAACCTTGGAGGGGGACACTCCTGAAGTTTTTCTCTTATGTTGTTTTTTCCCCATGTAGCAGTTTTTCCCCCATGCTGACAAAGGCTGTTTGGAAAGAAGTACTTCTGACTGTATGAGATCAAATAGCTGTGTAATCCTTTCTGGACCTTTATTAATTTATTTCAGCTGCCAGGTGTGCCACTCCCCGCTAGTATCGCAGTCCCAGCTAGTATCACATTTTTTGTGCTCAGTAAATTCTCCTGGCCCTAGGTATACCGTATAAGTTAAAACCAGCTAAAAATTATATTTACATTTATATTGAGTGTTATTCTGTGAATTTTGACAGTTAAATTCACATGTTATATCAATCATGAAACTGAACACACGTTTGCAGTTGAGATGTGTGTCACGTACATGCTGAGGATGTAATATTTCAGCCTTGAGGTAGTCATGAACATTTTACTCTTCCGCCTGTATTGATGTTCCAATGAGTGGATGAAGACTGCCACATGTTTTTACATGCACTGTTACAGACATAATGATGTCATTTTATATTCTTGTTCAGGATCCATTTATATTTGAATATGACCAAAATAAATGTCTGCTTTTACATTTTCACATATAGATCATAGAATGAGTGCACAAACAGTTTCAGCTGTTATGAAGTCTATGATGACAACCATGTAATTCATGTCTAGATAGGTTGTAGCTTTGCATTAGTGTTTTTTGAAAGATGTGTTTATTGTTATAAGATACTGATGGGAACTCACTTTTTTGAAGAACTGCATTTGAAGTAAATATGATTGTTGAGTAGAGTGCTCAGCAATAAATGACATCATTATCATTCAGTATTTGCATATAATTATTTCATAAAGAAATTATATCAATTACAATTCACCAGATGTGAATACCCTGTCATTCACCTGTGTCTACTCATGTAGCTATTGAAATGGGTAAGATTATTGTTTCTTGTAGTTTTACCACTACAATTCAGCTAAGACAAAACCATGTCTGTGTTCTATTTCTTCTCAGCATGTTTACATTGGGAGAGGAAAATGACAGTCAACATGGCACACGACATGGTGTCAAAGCCAGATTTACAATGCAGCCATGACTGTTTGTTTGTAGCTGGGTCCAATTTTTCACGCCAATTAGAACGCTGTGTAACAAGTTTGAAAATGTCAGCGCTAAGGGTGTGACTAGCTAATGAATCAAGGCCCCGATGTTCCAGGCTAGCGCTCTGAGCCGCATGCCGTCTGAAACACTCAACAAATCACTATGCCAATAAGTTAGAACACACACCAGCCCACTGAGCCCAGTCCAAGGTCCTGGGACATGACAAGGTGGTGGATGCCACAGAGACCGGGGGATGGTCGCTAAGTCTGAGGATCTTATTATTATTATAATATTTTATTTCACCCCGTTTCCTCCACCCTGTTGACCCCCTACCCAACCCCCATCTACACACTGTGTGTTCCCATAATGCCCCTTTATGCTTTTCCACAGGACTTTGAGGTCATGTTGACACAATCTGGTCTCAGAGCATTTCGTATTATGTTGTACATAAATCCGACACACTCCATTTAGTATGATTTGTTACGTTTCATATGGTATGTATACATTTGTGGATGTCCATCACCCATTTCATATGATATGTTATGAATTACCATTTGCAAAAGGTATGATATGTTACGGATTCTGGCTAGGTGGCTAACACTAGATAGCTGGCTAACGTTAGTTAGTCTAGGAGTTAAAGTTAAGTTTTGGAGTTAGGTTAATAAAGGGTTAAGGTTAAGGGAAGGGTTATTTAACATGCAAAGTAGCTAAAAAGTAGTAAGTAGTTGAAATGTTGCTAAAATGCTAAAGTTGTCCGTGATGAGATTTGAACTCGCAAACTTTGAGTTGCTAAACATTTGTTTATTCATTAAGTAACCATCTGTCTTATGTAACCATACCAAATGTAACATACAGTGCATGTGGAAAAGCCCTTGATTTTTTCCACATTTTGTTACCTTATTCTAAAATGGACTACATTGTTTTACCCCATGACAAAGCAAAACAGGTTTTTTGACATTTTTGCAAATGTATTAAAAATCTAAAACTGAAATATCACATTTACTTAAGTATTCAGACCCTTTACTCAGTACTTCATTGAAGCACCTTTGGCAGCGATTACAGCCTCAAGTCTTCTTGGGTATGACGCTACAAGCTTGACACACCTGTATTTGGGGGGCTCCCAAGTGGTGCAGCGGTCTAAGACTCTGCATCTCAGTGCTAGAGGCGTCACTACAGACACCCTGGTTTGGATCCAGATTCTACATTGTAGAATAATAGTGAAGAAGTCAAAACTATGAAATAACACATATGGAATCATGTAGAAACCAAAAAAGTGATACAAAAATTGAAATATATTTTATATTTGAGATTCCTGAAAGTAGCTTCGCTTTGCCTTGATGACAGCTTTGCACACTCTTGGCATTCTCTCAACCAGCTTCACCTGGAATGCTTTTCCAACAGTCTTGAAGGAGTTCCCACATATGCTGAGCCCTTGTTGACTGCTTTTCCTTAACTTTTACGGTCCAACTCATCCCAAACCATATCAATTGTGTTGAGGTCGGGTGATTGTGGAGGCCAGATCATCTGATGCAGCACTCTCCTTCTTGGTTAAATAGTCTTACACAGCCTGGAGGTGTGTTTTGGGTCCTGTTGAAAAACAAATGATAGTGCCACTAAGTGCAAATCAGATGGGATGGCGTATTGCTGCAGAATGCTGTGGTAGCCATGCTGATTAAGTGTGCCTGGAAGAAAAAAAAAATCACAGACAGTGTCACCAGCAAAGCACCCCAACATCATCACACCTCCTACTCCATGCTTCACGGTGAGAACCACACATGCGGCGATCATCCGTTCACCTAATCTACAACTCACAGACATGGCGGTTGGAACAAAACATGTACAATTTGGACTCAACAGACCAAAGGACAGATTTCCAAATGTTAATGTCCTTTGCTCGTTTTTCTTGGCCTAAGCAAGTCTCTTCTTCTTATTGGTGTCCTTTAGTAGTGGTTTCGTTAGAGAAATTTGACCATGAAGGCCTGACTCACACAGTCTCCTCTGAACAGTTGATGTTGAGATGTGTCTGTTACTTGAACTCTGTGAAGCATTTATTTGGGCTGCAATTTCTGAGGCTGGTAACTCTCTAATGAACGTATCCTCTGCAGCAGAGGTAATTCTCCTTTCCTGTGGCGGTCCTCATGAGAGACAGTTTCATCATAGCGCTTGATGGTTTTTGCAACTGCACTTGAAGAAACTTTCAAAGTTCTTGAAATTTTCCAGATTGACTGACCTTCATGTCTTAAAGTAATGATAGACTGTTGTTTCTCTTTGCTTATTTGAGCTGTTCTTGCTATAATATAGACTTGGTCTTTTACCAAATAGGACTATCTTCTGTATACCACCCCTACCTTGTCACAACACAACTGATTGGCTCAAAAGCATTAAGAAGGAAAGAAATTCCACAAATTAACTTTTAACAAGGCACACCTGTTAATTGAAATGCATTCCAGGTGACTACCTCATGAAGCTGGTTGAGAGAATGCCAATAGTGTGCAAAGCTGTCATCAAGGCAAAGGGTGGCTACTTTGAAGAATCTCAAATCTAAAATATCTTTTGATTTGTTTAACACTTTTTTGGTTACTACGTGAGTCCATATGTGTGATTTCATAGTTTTGATGTCTTCATTATTATTCTACAATGTAGAAAATAGTAAATATAAAGAAAAATCCTTGACTGAGTAGGTGTGTCCAAACTTTTGACTGGTACTGTACATGCTTCTCTTATGAAATTAGGATATAAGACACTGATTGGCAGACCACACGAACATGTCAGTTCTAGTTAAGAACTAAGATACAATATGGATATTAAAGACTCAGTCTTTGTTAAGATAGTGTCATTTTTACCTCAGATGAAAAGCCTAACATAATAAGATAGATATACTGTTTGTTTAATGGGTGTTTTTCTTGACCTTGCTAATGCAGGTCTATACTGTGTTTGAATTTAGAGTTGGCTTGCACAAGAAACACAGTCAGGGCCGTGGTGAGATGGAGAGATTTAGTCCCTCAGGGCTCAAAGAGCACCACCATCTATCAGCAGAAGAAATTGAATGGGTTGTGTTTCTCTGAGCTTCACAGATTAGATAGGCATAGATGTTGTGCAAGCAGAGCAGAGGCTACCAGTATGATTACCTTGCTTCTGCTACTGTTGTAGGATCAAGCATAGCACACTGACACAACTCTGGGGAAACCTTCTGTCTTTCTGTCTATCTGTCTTTGGAGATGACGTGTTCTAGTTATTAGTTTAGAGAGAACATCCCTGTACCCTGGAGTATAATGTCAGACCTGTACTATTTCCACACTAAGCAGCCCAGGGAGAATTCATTATGTGTTGTAGATGGGATGTTTGGTAATGTGTGATTCCCATTGGAGTGTTCTCTCTGTATTTGTATTATTAACCATATGAAAGTGAGGTTCATCAAAGGCGGCTTAGGTTTGACAAACCTTTTTTAAAACCCTCATACTACCGACTGGGGTCATTTTAACCCTCATACTACCGACTGGGGTCATTTTAACCCTCATACTACCGACTGGGGTCATTTTAACCCTCATACTACCGACGGGGGTCATTTTAACCCTCATACTACCGACTGGGGTCATTTTAACCCTCTTTCTACCGACTGGGGTCATTTTAACCCTCATACTACCGACTGGGGTCATTTTAACCATCATACTACCGACTGGGGTCATTTTAACCCTCTTTCTACCGACTGGGGTCATTTTAACCCTCATACTACCAACTGGGGTCATTTTAAACCTCTTTCTACCGACTGGGGTCATTTTAACCCTCTTTCTACCGACTGGGGTCATTTTAACCCTCATACTACCGACTGGGGTCATTTTAACCCTCATACTACCGACTGGGGTCATTTTAACCCTCATACTACCGACTGGGGTCATTTTAAACCTCTTTCTACCGACTGGGGTCATTTTAACCCTCTTTCTACCGACTGGGGTCATTTTAACCCTCTTTCTACCGACTGGGGTCATTTTAACCCTCATACTACCGACTGGGGTCATTTTAAACCTCTTTCTACCGACTGGGGTCATTTTAAACCTCTTTCTACCGACTGGGGTCATTTTAACCCTCATACTACCGACTGGGGTCATTTTAAACCTCTTTCTACCGACTGGGGTCATTTTAACCCTCATACTACCGACTGGGGTCATTTTAACCCCAGAGACACATTATCTATCATAGCCCAAAGGTGTTTTTTTCTATGCTTCAAATGTTCATGACTTTGTCAATAAACGTGTTCTTAACCATTCTAAATCATTGTTTACTGTTTCTGTATCAATATGGACCTAAACATTTTTTTAATGTTCTAAACTAAAAATGTAAACACTGAACAAACCTTTATTTTCATATATGTTTCTCTGGAGACATAATAGCAAGTTATCCATGCCACCAGAGGGTGGAGGGGGACCTTTGTCACAGATTTTGACCAGATAAACAGATCATCTGCAGAGATATAGCTGTACCACGTATCAAATGACTGTGTACAAAACCAAAATGGCCTTATTTCTGTGCATATATAAATCTGCTAATGGTATACAACATATGCCAATTGTGTAAATACTTGATAGAACCACAATACAGAACTTAGATACACTCAATGTACACAGAGAGATGTATTGGTATGTTTTCTCCAAAAAGTAGTTATTCTAGGGCAAATCTAAAAAAGTATTTATTTGAATCCAGATATTCTCCGGAGACGTACTGTTAAGTTATACATATCCTCAGAAGGTGGAGGAGGACCTGTTGGATCATGGCCTGATAGACAGATCACCTGCAGAGATGGAGCACCTTATGTGCTCGCATATAGTTATAACTGGTTATAATGAGGTATGACTGTATTGGTGTGTATTTTGCCAAAAAATAGTTATTCTACGGAAAATTGTATATTAACACCAGAATTCCTATAATATCCTCCAATATTCTACATGTGCAACTTGTTATGGTATTTGCGTTGCTATAACATTTGGTTTGAAGTGACTGAGGATTTGGGCTAACTTTTTTCAGGCCTCCTGCCATAGGCCACGCCCCTCCCATTGTTTCACTAGCAGTAATGCTGATGCTAGCTGTAGGGGAAGTGAAGAAATAAAACTAAGCCATAGTTTTGGTCATTGTCTCTCAGGATCAATGGATAAATAACTTTTTGTCAATAAAATTAAGTATATTGAAATGTTTTATGATATTACAATGAAATGATGGTAAATCTGCTTTTTAGTACTTGTGGATTGAGCACATTTTTTTAAGGAAACATTTGTATTTAACTGTAATTTTGCTAAATGAAAAGTCTGTTTTGGTTATTTTCAATTTCATATAACATTATTTAAATGTATAATGATGTTTTGCTTTTTCCAATAGTTTCTTCTTGGGATCAAATTGACCTCAGATGGTGATCCATGCATGTAGAATATGTGACACTGGCAGATCACAGTAGAATGTCAATTATAGTTAAGAACTAAGATACAATAGTCAAATTAAAGACAGTCTTTGTTAAGAAAGTGTAATTGCTACAACAGTTGAAAAGCCTAACATGAAATAAGATGGATATACTGTTAGTTGAATGGGTGTTTTTCTTGAACCTTGACACCTGGTAATGCAGGTCTATGCTGTGTACAAGATAATGCCCATCTGATGAATTTAGAGTTGGCTTGCACAAGAAACACAGTCAGGGCCGTGGTGAGATGGAGAGATTTAGTCCCTCAGGGCTCAAAGAGCACCACCATCTATCAGCAGAAGAAATTGAATGGGTTGTGTTTCTCTGAGCTTCACAGATTAGATAGGCATAGATGTTGTGCAAGCAGAGCAGAGGCTACCAGTATGATTACCTTGCTTCTGCTACTGTTGTAGGATCAAGCATAGCACACTGACACAACTCTGGGGAAACCTTCTGTCTTTCTGTCTATCTGTCTTTGGAGATGACGTGTTCTAGTTATTAGTTTAGAGAGAACATCCCTGTACCCTGGAGTATAATGTCAGACCTGTACTATTTCCACACTAAGCAGCCCAGGGAGAATTCATTATGTGTTGTAGATGGGATGTTTGGTAATGTGTGATTCCCATTGGAGTGTTCTCTCTGTATTTGTATTATTAACCATATGAAAGTGAGGTTCATCAAAGGCGGCTTAGGTTTGACAAACTGCTTTGTTAAATGTCAGAATGTGTCCCCATGTGTACGGTTTGACATCATGCAAGAAATGCCAGATTAGATTGCTTTACAGTACAGAGTGGGAGGGTGGGCAGAACCGTCTTTGTGACAATTTACACTAGAGCTAGCTAATATATTCAGAATATATTCCTTTTGAGAGGCAGTTTTTTTCAGTTGAATGTAGGACAGAAGAATTTCCTATGATTGAAGACAATATAAATATTGACCAGTTTAAACATTACCGCAAGGGGTTTTATTCTGACCAAAATGAAGTTGTTTAACAGTTCGGTCTGTTGTACTATCTTTATATGTGTGAGTTTTGTATATTATTTGTATGAGAGATGGTATATACAGCAGGGTTTACTTTTTCCCTTATTATGGAGTGTGGCCATAATCTATCCCTCCCCTTATCTCCTCTTTCTTCCCAGTACCTACATGGAACAGAACCTATTTCACACTTTCCCCTGTTAGGAATCCTGCAGTGGTGGATCCTGGATCATTTCGGTCTTCTTTGCACAATCCACCTCTCTTTCCATGTTGTCCATCCCCCCCAGTAGACCTTCCTTAATGCATTATCTATTCACACCAACATTTGACATTGCTTTTCTGCACAGCCCTCCTTAGAATAAAAATAAGCACCAGTCTCTCACTGTTCAGCAGTCAGCCACATTGAGATAGACGGAGGGAGGGAAGGAGACAGAGACGGCGAGAGAGAGGGAGAGGGGCAGTAAAGGAGGGGAGGTACAGAGCAGAGAGGAGGTGGGGTAGAAAAGCAAAGGAGAAATAGTGGGTTGGAGAAAGAGTGGGAGCAGTAGAGAGTAAGAGAGACGGGAGAGTTCACGGCTAGAGGAGGTATTGAAACACTATTTCATTAGTCACTCTCGCTGTCCCATCCATGGACTAGGGGAGGTAGTGAAAGTAATTTAACGTACATCTATAATTAATTTGCTCTCTTTGGGCTGTTGCTTGTGATTGGTCTGTGAGGCTGAGCTTGATCGGGTGATGGAGTGTGTTTATTATGTGTGTGTGAATGAGCTGGCGTGGCGGGGCACAGGGCCACTGACACTGTAATGCTGTAGCCATCACTCCAGCACCAGGTTGAGCAGGGAATGTGGGCCAATGCTGGCCCCTACCTCAAACACCCACACGTGTATGCATGCACAGACATACACACACACGCAGCTTCCTGAAGACAGAGATGGGAGTCACAGCACGTAGCACAGCCTGAGGCCAATGTTCTATCATGATGTGTCCCACTGTTGTCCCATTATGTGTCCCACTATTGTCCCATTATGTGTCCCGCTATTGTCCCATTTTGTGTCCCACTATTGTCCCACTATATGTCCCACTATTGTCCCACTATATGTCCCACTATTGTCCCATTTTGTGTCCCACTATTGTCCCATTTTGTGTCCCACTATTGTCCCACTATATGTCCCACTATTGTCCCACTATGTGTCCCACTATTGTCCCACTATATGTCCCACTATTGTCCCACTATGTGACCCACTATTGTCCCACTATGTGTCCCACTATTGTCCCACTATTGTCCCACTATTGTCCCATTATGTGTCCCGCTATTGTCCCATTATGTGACCCACTATTGTCCTACTATGTGACCCACTATTGTCCCACTATGTGTCCCACTATTGTCCCATTATGTGTCCCGCTATTGTCCCATTATGTGTACCTCTATTGTCCCACTATGTGACCCACTATTGTCCCATTATGTGTACCTCTATTGTCCCACTATGTGACCCACTATTGTCCCACTATGTGACCCACTATTGTCCCACTATGTGTCCCACTATCGTCCCATTATGTGTACCTCTATTGTCCCACTATGTGTCCCACTATTGTCCCATTATGTGTACCTCTATTGTCCCACTATATGTCCCACTATTGTCCCACTATGTGACCCACTATTGTCCCACTATGTAACCCACTATTGTTCCACTATGTGTCCCACTATCGTCCCATTATGTGTACCTCTATTGTCCCACTATGTGTCCCACTATCGTCCCATTATGTGTCCCACTATCGTCCCATTATGTGTCCCACTATTGTCCCATTATGTGTCCCACTATCATCCCATTATGTGTCCCACAATTGTCACATTATTGTCCCACTATGTGTCCCACTATCGTCCCATTATGTGTCCCACTATTGTCACATTATTGTCCCACTGTGTCCCACTATGTGTCCCACTGTTGTCCCACTATGTGACCCACTATTGTCACATTATTGTCCCACTATGTGTCCCACTATTGTCACATTATTGTCCCACTATGTGTCCCACTGTTGTCCCACTGTGACCCACTATTGTCCCACTATGTGTCCCACTGTTGTCCCACTATGTGTCCCACTATGTGACCCACTATTGTCCCACTATGTCCCACTATTGTCCCACTATGTCCCACTATTGTCCCACTATGTCCCACTATTGTCCCACTATGTGACCCACTATTGTCCCATTATGTGTCCCACTATTGTCCCACTATGTGTCCCACTATGTCCCACTATTGTCCCACTATGTCCCACTATTGTCCCACTATGTCCCACTATTGTCCCACTATGTCCCACTATTGTCCCACTATGTCCCACTATTGTCCCACTATGTCCCACTATTGTCCCACTATGTGTCCCACTATTGTCCCACTATGTGTCTCTATTTCTTTCCCTTTCTCTCTTCTCTCTCTTCCTTGCTCTCTCTTCCTCCCTCAATGTGAGCACACACTTTTGCTGCTTCTGTACATCCCCTGTACCGCCCCCTATAGCCCCTCTGCAGAGGTGCCGGTGCATTCCTCACTCCCTCCCCCCTCATTTCTCATACTACTTTCCTCTCCTATCTCTGACAGAAACTCACTTAATGGTCTTCAGAAATGTATTTCTTACCCAGAGTCCTTTTCACAAACACAGTTCAAACCAAACTGCCCTCAGTGCTGGTTCCTTTTGAAACTCCCTGCTCTTTGAATTCTGCCTTTTTGAAGAGAATACCCTCTGCATCTCTTTCTCAGAAACCCAGGCTCACACACATACGCACGCACGCTCTCACACTCAATCTCTCTCTCTCTCTCTCTCTCTCTCTCTCTCTCTTTCTTTCTTTCTTTCTTTCTCTCTCTCTTCTCTTCCTCTTCATCTCTCCACTGAATGTGATTAAGGCTTTGTAAGCAGATGTGGAGTGGGTCAGTAGGTGCTTGGACTTTGCCAGGAAGTTGCTCACATGTCTGGTTTTAATGGGCAGCATATGGAGTGGATGACTGATGAGTGGTGTATCGTGATGACAGGTGCTGAGTCATCTGTCGCACTGAGCCCCAGTGCACAACAGGCCAAATCAAAGGACACCTTCAACCCCCTCACACACACACACGCACACAGCGCACACACACAGCACACACACTCTGAAGTCTTACAGGTTGACCACACATTGCACAGCACCAGGTGCCTTAGTTTCACACTCTTTACTTTGCTATTTTGGATTCTCTCATCTCCTCAGCTTGCCTTGTGTCTACACACACCCACTCAGTCACACAATATAGAAAACATCTTGTTCTTTAGTAGGAAGCAATTATGTTTTTGAGCAACATGAGACATATGGCTTAGGATTTAATGTTCTTCAAGTTAATTGAATGTTCTTCTCTGGTTAATAATGAGAGGGGGAATAACTATAAACTGGCCTCTGGATTACTTATTCAAGAGCGGCCTGTACATTTATTTACCTTGCCTGAGGCAGAAAAACATCTATTTGCTTCCACTTATGCAGGGAAGATAGTGTTCTTTGGTCATGTTTATTCATTCTATTGGTTGGGGAACTATAACCTACTGCACATAGTGATAAGATAACCTTTCTCCACCCATCTCACATGTGTTCGATAAACACAAACAGTCTGTACCCCTCCTATCAAAGTAGTATCTCTGTGCTGGGGGTCAATCCAGCTCATTTATACTGAGGAGATTATTTTGTGTAATTGGGCCTTTTGAGGTAACGACCTTGCCCCCCCCCCCCCCCCCCCTATAAATTGGAGATGAGAGATCTGGTCGACGCAGGGCCCAAATGTATTGCGATTCCATGGCAACTGCCTCCCGCAATAAGGTCGCGGAGGAGGTGTTTAATTAGTCCAGCATGACCATCCCAGAGGAGTGGCTTTTTATTACCTCAATATGTCATAGGAATGCATCAGCAACCAACTGCTGAAGAGAGACAGCGAGAGAGAGAGAAAGAGAGCTAGAGCGTGCGAGAGAGAGAGAGGAAGGGAGAGACAGAGAGAGAGAGAGAGAGAGAGAGAGAGAGAGAGAGAGAGAGAGAGAGAGAGAGAGTGAAAGAGCGTAAAAGAGAGAGAGAGAGAGAAAGAGAGCTAGAGCGCGCGAGAGAGAGAGAGGAAGATAGAAAGAGGGAGAGACAGAGAGAGAGAGAGAGAGAGAGAGAGTGAAAGAGCGTAAAAGAGAGAGAGAGAGAGAGAGAGAGAGAGAGAGAGAGGAGAAGATACAAAGAGGGAGAGAGAGAGGGGGGGTGGTGGCGTGGGGGTGAGTTGGGAGAAAGAGAGGAACAGAGAAAGGGAATTGGAGAGAAGGAAAGAACTATGTAGTGTAGCTTCTTGCTGTCTTATCACTGAGTTGAGCATTCATTTCACTCATTACTGGTTGGTGTTTTTTGGAGATGGGTGGCCAACTGATCTTTGGGCCACTGGCCAGCAGAAATGAATGGCATCTGTTCAGTCCTGCCTGTGTGAACGTGGTGCCAATCGGACATGTCTCTTCTTCACAGTATAATATAATTTTTTTGTCAGCCCTGGCCCTGCCTGTTTGTTCCAGTGGATCCCTGTGTTCAGTAACATACCTATATTAATGAGCCTGTTCAGGCCTGGGACTCCTGGGTTGCCCCTAACTGTTATTATTATAGCTCAGTGCCCCTGACACACTCTGAGCACTAACACCTGCAGGTGGCCTCTTCACTGCCTGTCTAAAACAGAACTGAACTGATCTGGAGGGCTGGTTTTTGAGAGAAGAGCTGCGTGACAGGTGCACATTTCCGATTTCTAGCTATCCCAAGGTCACTAAACATTTCAGTATTCTGAATAAGTCACAGGCAGTGGAGGTAGGCTACTGTCTACCTACAGTGGTTGTGTAAACTCTGGGCTACGATCTGGGTGACACACATAGACGCACCCGCACAGGCACACGCACACACATAGCATGTAGGGAGAAAGTGATTGATTAGGTTTTTAAAAGTCTGATGTGGACCCACTGGCAGTAATTGGCACAGTGCTTTGTTTTTTTTTTGTATTCCTCCATGGCTTGATCTATGTCCCCTCTCACATTCAGAATGATTTAAGAAAGCAATTTGAGAGCTCAAGTAGCTGCCGGGTGGGAGAGCAACAGGCAGAGTTGTTCTGTGATTTTCTCAGACACTAGAGGTCAGTGTTGCTCCACTGTTGAAGTTTCAGGGCAGCATTATCTGAGCTGTTTAAATTCTCATCTGACTGTTGCCCAGTAACTAAGCACTGTGGTTGAGGCTGATTGAACCAGGGCTGATGGCAGTCTGACAGTCCCTGGTCAAAGCTGAGGTTAGACCAGCTGGAAGGCTTGATAAACTGGGGGACTGGAGCGGTTATCTTCAGATACATTATGTGATGCATAATCTGATTCATCAACTACATGTTTAGTGATAATACAATATGATTGATTTTTTGTATTACAATACATAATGAAATGTTTGATAAAGAATCAATAAATAAATTGAATGTGTGTGGACTGAAGAATATCTACTACAAAGGCTAAGTAGGCTTGTGTGAAGAGTGATGCAAAAGAACATTGAGAGAATCATATTCAGGGAAAAAAAAAAAATTTTTTTAATGTATATTTTATAAAATTGAACCTTAATTTAACTAGGCAAGTCAGTTAAGAACAAATTCTTATATCCAATGACGGCCTACCCCAGCCAAACCCGGATGACACTGGGCCAATTGTGCGCCGCCCTATGGGACTTCCAATCACGGCCGGGTATGATACAGCCTGGAATCAAACCAGGGACTGTAGTGAAGCCTCTTGCACTGAGGTGCAGTGCCATAGACCGCTGTGCCACTCGGGAGCCCCAATGGAATATGAAGGGGCGAGGGGATGATATGTGCAATAGGATTTTGACATGGTGTAAAAATGAAGAAACAAACACACATGAAATTATGAATGAATATTGTGCTGTAAATTCCCCCCTCCTCCCTCCTCCTCTGTATTGATTGCTGGACGTGTTGTTGTTAACATTTAGATTTGATTACTGCTGACATGCAGGCCAGGGCTGAAACACAGGCTGGTAATGACTGGATGCACCCTGCATATTAAATATAGAATGGATCCTGCAGGAGTAATTCATATCGCACTGTGGTTATGGATTTCCTGGCAGAAACTGACAATCAGATTTGCATGGCTAGAAAGTTCCTTACATGGTTAAATGAATTCTTACTTCCTCCTCTCTCTGTTTGATGGGTTTCTGACTTGGTCACAGTTGTCTTTGCAGTCTCAAGCTAAAACTAGGTGTTGAAATGTGAGTTTTTTCACCTTTTCACAGTTAAGAGGAAGGCATTCTGGTCATTTCACAGTTGTGGCTGGGAATAGTGGAGGCATGCATGGGGGACATTGGGTCTGTAGTGTTGTTGATACCCTTGACACAGGGCTTTTCTTTCGCTTTACGGCATGGTGCCTGTGCTTAAGTGTGAAGCTCTTGCTTTTTACAGGTCCTGGTGTTTCTTGTTGCGTGCCATGGCCCTGTTAGAATATTCCAGGCCATTCTGTGTGGCTCTGGAGGGAATCATTCTTCTGTACCTCATGTTCCATTTGACACTGGATTGTGTTCCTCCGCTTCTATCACCTCAGCTCTCCAGAGATTCCATTGAGGTTTCTCAAAAATCATTCCACTTTAAAAGGTGTCAGTTTAGTTGCAGATTATAATGCAGTCAAGATGTTGGAGAGGATATTGACCTTGCGGTAAACATGACTATGACATGACCACTTATTTTATCATAATACTGTATATTGCTATATTTCAGCAATTTCAGTATCATCGCTGTCTTTGACCGCTTGTTATTATATTAAACCTGTTATTACCTAGTTATACATCAAACATCTTGGAAGGACATTTATAAGAAATCCTCAATATAGTCCTTAGAATAATGTCATAAATAATGCTCTTTTCTGTAAATAAGCGCTTCGAAAAATATAGCTACCACAGTACCTCTGAAAAGATTGGTGTTGAAAACATGCCCTTGCATTAAAAGTGCCCTTGCATCATCTCTCCTGCATAATAATCCCTCTCTGTAATAACATTTAAACCCTTATGCGTGAAATATCAGGTGTTTGTGTCCATAGCTCCTGTAATGCATCTTTGTCCTTTTTTTGCCCCTGCAGATGAGATGACTGATTCCCCTGCATTTGGTTCTTCTCGCAGTCTGTGTCATTTCCAGGCCAGCGCTCCCCTGGGAGACCCCCCTGCCCCGGGCCTGACACACATAACACATTGGCTCTGTCATCACTGTTTATTTTAGAATGGCCTCCTTGGCTGCATGCGAGAAGTTGAACTTCATGTAAATCATATTAATACATTTGCTCCAAAGTTGCTCTAAGGATTTGGGCATGCTCTGGTGAGAGACTGACAGTAATGCTTATGTTCTGCAGGGGCTACATCCACAGTCTGCTGGCTCTGCTGTTTGTGTTGGAGAGAAATGGATATAAAGGGGGTCACTATCAATTCTGAAAGATCACAGAGAATATTTGCTGCAGGACATTGGAACAAAGCTGTAGTGTAGGGTTTACAAGGTTGTTTATCAGTGTGTGTGTGTCTGTGCATGCACATGTAAGAACATATTTTGATTGGTGATGTTCAGTTACCCACAAGAAACAAAAACAGGGATTGTATTTGTTCCATTTAACTCCTGCTGCTTGCTCAATAGCTCTCTCCACTGTCCCATGTCCTCCATTTCAGCCAACACCTGGGTCCCCATCATAAAAACAGAGAGGGAGGGGAAAATGGAGGAAGAAAGCGAGGGATCAAGAGAGAGGATGAGTGAGTGAAAGAGAGAGAACGAGACAGGGAAGAGGCAGAGAAAGAAAGAGAGAGATAAATAAAGAGCGAGCGGGCGGGCGGGAGGAGGAGATAGATATAAAGATGCTAGATGGGATGAGATGATGAAAAATGAAATCCTTTGTCTTCACGTTAAGCACAGCTCATTAGCTGGGCCAGCCATTGATTAGAGTGTGAGGTAATGTTAATGTGATCAATATGTGCCGAGCTGATAAGGATGTTCACAGAAAGTGAGGCTGTCATCTTCCTCCCTCACCTCGCCTGGCTTCGCCACGGAGCCAAGGAGGGGGAAGTAGAGGAAGAAGAGAAGAGGTGGATGAAGGGAGAAGAGGAGGAGAGGAGGAGACTGGCCTATCTTTATCTCCACCATGAGCTAATTGCTCCAAGAGATCAAAGAGCCTCATCGTTAGGAAGGTACTGGATAGAGAGTAGAATGATGATGTCACTTGCTTATGTAACCCTCTCACCACGACTCCAATAGATCAGCACAAGGAGAGGGAGAGGTTTTGGATGGTTGAGGGGCAGCTTTTGGGGAACTGTGGGGAATCTTTGGTGGCCTGGTGGTTGGGAGCTTGGCCCGGTGGCTGGTGGCCGATAGGTCGCTGGTTCGGAACCCCGTTTTGACTTGGTGGGAGAACCCTTTGGTGAGAATGCCAAGAGTGTGCAAAGCTGTCATCAAGGCAAAGGGTTGTAAAGGGTGGCTAAGTAGTAATCAATATGTTTTTGGTTACTACATGATTCCATATTACAGTTTTGATGTCTTCACTATTATTCTATAATGTAGAAAATAGTAAAAATAAAGAAAAACTCTGAAATGAGTAGGTCTTCTAAAACTTTTGACCGGCAGTGTACCTACCTACACTTTATATAAAATGTGCTCTTTTAGTATTTCTCCAGATGGTTTCCTGAAAAAGAAAGCCTCCACTTCTATGTCAAAGATAATAAAACACTGTAGTAAATACTATAGTAATGTCTGCAAAAACACTACAGTAATACTAGTCTACTACAGTCTGCAAAAACACTACAGTAAATACTACAGTATTGTAAAGTCCACAAAAACACTACAGTAAATACTGCAGCATAGAACAGTCTGCAAAAACACTACAGTAAATGCTACAGTATACTATAATCTGCAAAAATACTACATTAATTACTATAGCACATACTACAGTTTTCTTTTACTACATTTATATTATAGTTAACTGTAAATACTACAGTATACTAAAGTAAATATTACAGTAAATACTACAGTATTTACTGTAGTGTTTTTGCTGACTTTTGTGAATACTACAGTGAATCCTACAATAAAGGCTGAAAAAAATACTACAGTGAATACTATAGTATTTATACCATATTATAGTATACTATAATATTTTTATGTGGGTTACTCTTGTTGCAACGCTGGCTAGTTATATTCTCCACAGCAGCAGGCGATTTCAGGTAAATTCGATAGATAGATGTTTAACTAGACTTTCTCTGGACTTGTTACAGGTTAGTCAAATGAAAGATGCACTATGCAGAAATCACTCTGCCATTTCCTGGTTGCTAAAAGTTAGTTTGCCTAACAGTTCGCCTAATTTCAGTTTATGTGACAAATCAAGAAAGTATAGTGTAGAGCCCTCAAACTCTGGACTTTGAAGCCAGTTCCACTGTGTTTTTTCATTGGTCCCCTCTAATCAGGCACTGATTTAGACCCGGGACACCAGTTGTGTGCAATTAAATATCAGGCATGTTGGCAGTTGATGTTACTCTTCAATAACACAGACCCAAAGCAAATCAGGGGGAGAAAAAAAGGTTTATTCAAAGAGGACAAATCATAGATGCTGTGCTGAGAAGTAGATGTTCGTTCTTCCCTATCCTCAGTGATTCTCTCCATAGAACAAAGAGGCAGGATATAGTTTTATAACCGAACCCTAGCCTGTGGTTGACCAATTAGAATTCCTTGCAATAAAACTGGGTCAATGGCCAAATAACAAGTATCCTGTTTCAGGCTCAATGTCTAGACAAATTCCTCCCATGTCTCTGACCCATTGATCATTAATTCCTGATTACAGAAAAAACACTATTTCCATTGATCGTTAATTTCCTCTTGACCTTTAATCTTCTGCGTTGTGTATTTATCTTCAAAATATTCTTGCACTCCCCCTAGACCATTTTAAAAATACATATACTTAAATATGTATTTTTAGAAAATAATAAGAAACATGAAAATATAGGCAGTGTCACGTCCTGACCATAGTAAGATGTGATTTTCTATGGTAGAGTAGGTCAGGGCGTGACAGGGGGTGTTTCGTGTTTTTCTATGTTTTCTATTTCTATGTTTAAGTTCTAGTTTTTCTATTTCTATGTTGTTTTTTGGGGGTGTTGATCTCAAATTGGAGGCAGCTGGTCCTCGTTACCTCTGATTGGAGATCATATTTAAGTAGGGGTCTTTCTTCCTGGGTTTTGTGGGTAATTATATTTTGAGTAGTGTTTGTTTCTCTCTGCGTCATGGTTTGTTTTGTCATTTTCAGTTGTTTGTGTATTGCAAAGTTTCACGGATTTAATAAAATGTGGAACTACAACCTCGCTGCACTTTGGTCCGATCCTTTCGACAGCCGTGACAGGCAGTATAAAAAACATTAGCAGTAAGCATAAAATCATTCACATTAAACACCTTGCATTTCTATCAAACACAAAGGGCATATTTTACTTGCTGTTACAATAAGAAATAGATTTCAAACAAAGTTATCGAAAATAAGAATTAACAGGTGTAATGATGTGGTGTATGACTCCTACCACATCCTGTATTAGGGTGCGTACATCCTCAAGGGTGCGTGCTCAGCCACCTCCTGTACTCCCTGTTCATCCATGACTGCATGGCCAAGCACGCCTCCAACTCAATCATCAAGTTTGCAGACGACACAACAGTAGTAGGGTTGACTACCAACAATGACGAGACAGCCTACAAGGAGGAGGTGAAGGCCCTGGCAGAGTGGTGCCAGGAAAATAACCACTCCCTCAATGTCAACAAAATGAAGGAGCTGATCATGGACTTCAGGAAACAGCAGAGGGCGCAGTGGAGAAGGTGGAAAGCTTCAAGTTCCTTGGCGTACACAACCCTGACAAACTGAAATGGACCACACACACAGACAGCGTGGTGAAGAAGGCGCAACAGAGCCTCTTCAACTTCAGGAGGCTAAAGAAATTTCGCTTGTCACCTTAAACCCTCACACATTTTTACAGATGCACAATTGAAAGCATCCTATCAGGCTGTATCATCGCCTGGTATGGAAACTGCACCGCCCGCAACTGCAAGGCTCTCCCAATGGTGGTGCATTCTGCCCAACGCATTAAAACTACCTGCCCTCCAGGACACCTACAGCACCCGATGTCACAGGAAGGCCAAAAAGATCATCAAGGACATCAACCACCCGAGCCACTGCCTGTTCACCCCGCTATCATCCAGAAGGTGAGGTCAGTACAGGTTCATCAAAGCTGGGACAGAGAGACTGATAAACAGCTTCTATCTCAAGGCCATCAGACTGTTAAACACCCATCACTAGCACATTAGAGGCTACTGACTATAGGCATAGACTAGAAATCACTGGCCACTTTAAGGAATGGAACACTAGTCACTTTAATAATGTTTACATATCTGGCATTACTCATCTCATATGTATATACTTTATTCTATACTATTCTATGGTATCTTAGTCACTTAAT
The DNA here is from genome assembly GCF_901001165.1 of Salmo trutta. NCBI lineage: Eukaryota > Metazoa > Chordata > Actinopteri > Salmoniformes > Salmonidae > Salmo > Salmo trutta. The sequence continues at coordinate 23,539,150 of NC_042970.1, read as the reverse complement.
AATGTTTACATATCTTGCATTACTCATCTCACATGTATATACTTTATTCTATACTATTCTATGGTATCTTAGTCACTTAATGTTTACATATCTGGCATTACTCATCTCATGTGGGTTTACTGTTTTCTATACTATTCCACGGTATCTCATTCACTTTATAATGTTTACATATCTTGCATTACTCAGCTCATATGTATATACTGTATTCTATACTATTCTACTGTATCTTAAACCGTTCATATGTATAGTCTTAATTCATTCCTACTTAGATTTGTGTGCATTGGGTATTTGTTGTGTAATTTGTTAGATATTACTTGTTAGATATTACTTGTTAGATATTACTGCACTGTCGGAGCTAGAAGCACACGCATTTCGCTACACCTGCAGTAACATCTGATAATCACGTGTATGTGACCAATAACATTGGATTTGATTTGATTTTGATTAGGAGGAAACTCACAAAATAAATAATTGTCTGCAAGACAATAATATTCATTCATCCTATTGGCAAGGTAATCGTCCACAGAGTCCTTTAAAAGTGACCAGCTCTTCCACACTGGTATCAGTCCCACATAGATAACTATCAGAACTTACGTTCTGACAGTCTGCCGGTAGTGAGGAATTCTTCTTCCGTTCCACTGGTTGATGAGGACTTCTTTAACCTCTCTGGGAAATGTGGGACGCTAGTGTGACACTATTCAACAGCTAGTGAAATAGCAGGGCGCCAAATTCAAAACAACAAAAATCTCATAATTCAAATTTCTCAAACATACAACTATTTTACACTATTTTAAAGATACACTTCTCGTTAATCCAACCACATTGTCCGATTTCAAAAAGGCTTTACAGAGAAAGCATAGCATTAGATTATGTTAGGACAGCACCTAGACAAGAAAAACCACACAGCCATTTTCCAAGCAAGGAGAGGCGTCACAAAAACCAGAAATACAGCTAAAATTAATCACTAACCTTTGATGATCTTCATCAGATGGCACTCATGTTACACACTACATGTATGTTTTGCTCGATAAAGTTCATATTTATATCCAAAAACCCCATTTTACATTGGCGTGTAATGTTCAGAAATGTTTTGCCTCCCAAAACTTCTGGTGAATGAGCACATCAATTTACAGAAATACTCATCATAAACGTTGATAAAATATTAAACTGTTATTCAAAGAATTATAGATACACTTCTCCTTAATGCAACCGCTGTGTCAGATTTAAAAAAAACTTTACAGCGAAAGCCCACTTCGCAATAATCTGAGTACAGCGCTCAGAGACGAAACCAAACAAGCCATTTTGTGGAGTCAACAAAACTCAGAAATAACATTATAAATATTCACTTACCTTTGATGATCTTCATCGGAATGCACTCCCAGGAATCCCAGTTCCCCAGTAAATGTTAATTTGTTTCGATAAAGCCCATATATATGTCCAAATACCTCCTTTTTGTTTGCGCGTTCGGTAGAGAACTCCAAATGCACTGTGCTCGCACAGTTAAGTTCAGACGAAAAGTCAAAAAAGTTATATTACAGTTCGTAGAAACATGTCAAACGATGTATAGAATCAATCTTTAGGATGTTTTTATCATAAATCTTCAATAATATTCAAACCGGACAATTCCTTTGTCTTCAAAAAAGAAAAGGAACACAGCTAACTCTCACGGGAGCGCACGCCACTGAGCTTATGTCATTTTCTCAATCATCTGACTCCAGACCTCTTATTCTCTCTCCATTCACAGTAGAAGCATGAAACAACATTCTAAAGACTGTTGACATCTAGTGGAAGCCTTAGGAAGTGCAAAATGACCAAACAGACACTGTATACTGGATAGGGAATCACTTGAAAAACTACAAACCTCAGATTTCCACACTTCCTGGTTGGATTTTTCTCAGGTTTTTGCCTGCCATATGAGTTCTGTTATACTCACAGACATCATTCAAACAGTTTTAGAAACTTCAGAGTTTCTATCCAAATCTACTAATAATATGCATATCCTACCTTCTGGGCCCGAGTAGCAGGCAGTTTAATTTGGGCACGTCATTCATCTGAATTTCCGAATACTGCCCCCTGTCACTAAAAATGAACACTTCACTGGTGATCTTGTATAATTTAATGTACAGGCCTTGGGTCAAGGGACATTGCTTCAGCTTCAGACGGCAGATTATCATAACCTGTAACGAAGGAAACAAAAAAGTGAAAGTAACATGTCCTGGTTTCAAGAGAAATTGACATTTCACCTAGATATCCCTAATATGATGACTGTGGTGTACAACATAGAAGCTTATCAGGTTCTGATCATTTTACTATACTTCTTCACCTGAGATTGACCCCTGATTGCTAATCAATCAGTTCTTCATTCTCCAGGCTCCGCTTTGTCATCAAAATGGACAACCTTGCAATGAGTGACATGTATCCATCGTGATTTTCTCTGGACTTTCACTGCTGACCTTGTTATGAGCAAAACATGATAAAGACCTTCCCAGTTTGGCCCTAATGTCTCTGTTACATATTTTTTGACCATCACCCACTGTCTTGGTACTACAACATGTCCCCCCTCGGGAGTTATTCCCCATGCCTCTTTTACTTGTCTGTCTGCTTCCCCTGCTGCATTAGAAAGTTGTATGCAATAGTTAAGCATTGTGTCACTCACAAAGTGAACGTCTGCTTTTCTCAAATCTACCGTGCCTGTCACTATCATATTGTCCATTGTAGTAACTGCCCAGCCTGCCTTCCTCACACCCCCCTTCACAATGCTTGAACCATCTGTGTATGAGATAAACTCAGGGTTTTCCAACGGATGACTCTTAATAAACCCATCAGAGAGCTGATCCAAAACCAACTCACAACAGTCGTGTTCTAGTAATGTGGTATCTGGAGAAAGCATCAGAGTAGCTGGATTACATGGTGTGCCACGTTGTATGATGATGTTATACAACTTTTGAAGTTAATGTAATACCATTTTTAAGTGAGAGAACCACTCTGGAAAAGGGCGGAACAGCTCCTCCGGACGTGAAAAATATTTTAAATTCACTGTCTAGTGACATGAATAACCATTTCAAAGTAGAGAAGTGTCGGCAACTGATAATGAAGAAATATTCCGTCTTTGTTGACAAAGATGGAACATGGAATCTGTCTGACATGCAAAAAGCTTAGGGAAAAATACAGAGAATGTCTAACTCGTTGACAAAAGCACGATGGTCTTTAACAGTATTAGCCGAAATCAGAAAAAGGGAAGATAAATTCTGTCTTGAGAACCGTGATAGGAAATTACAGAGAGATAAAGAGAGTTTGAGGGCTCTTGGTGAACAGATAAAAACCTTAAAAGAAGAAATTCAACAATTACAGGCAAGGGTCGTAAAAGCAGACTTGGCCCCAACCTGTGGACCTTTTGTTCCCTCAGTCTACCCTCAGGCTGAATTGTGCAAGGATGATAGGGTTTCAAGCATCTGGTCTGCATTGCGTGGCTTTGAGTCAATAGATTCTGACAGCGGTGACGAACAATGTCTTAGGCCAACCAGAACACAGGCTGTAAAAGGTAGTAAAGACAAACCTCCGGTGACAGTCATCACACATAAATCAGCATCTCCAAAACAGTTGGATGAATGGTCAAAAACTTTGAAGCATCCACGAGACACGGGTATGAAGATGTGGGACCCAGTAACTCTACTTGCACATTATCATCTGCACATCTATCACTCCAGTGTTAATGCTAAATTGTAAATATTTCTCCACTATAGTCTATTTATTGCCTTACCTCCCTAATCTTACTACATTTGCCCACAATGTATATAGATTTTTCTATTGTGTTATTGACTGTTTGCTTATCCCATGTGTAACTCTGTGTTGTTGTTTTGGTCGCACTGCTTTGCTTTATCTTGGCCAGGTCGCAGTTGTAAATGAGAACTTGTTCTCAACTGGCCTACCTGTGAAATATATATACTTGTATATATATTTATTTTATTTTTTATTTTGAAGCGTTATACGAAACTCTACAATCTACATCCTTATGATGGGTTACAGTTATTAGTCTTTGTTTTGAACAACCATGAACAGTGTAGTTGAAGAAAAGGTTTATAGAGCTGTGTGTGGTGAAGAGCAAGATGTGGTATGGATGGAGAGCCATACATGTTTTCTTTAAGGGTCTGACCAATGCAACCACCAATTGGGGAGAGATAACCAAATGTGTTCAAAAACCGAAAGAACCGTTTGTTGAATTTGGAGAAAGTTTTAGAGCAGAGGTGGTTAGACACAGTGTGTCACGTCCTGACCATAGAGAGCTCTTATTTTCTATGGTAGAGTAGGTCAGGACGTGACTGGGGGGGTTTATCTAGTTTATTTAGTTCTATGTTGTTTGGTTCTAGTTTCTGTTTTTCTATGTTGGGGTTTTTGGATGATCCTCAATTAGAGGCAGCTGGTCATCGTTGTCTCTAATTGGGGATCATATTTAAGTAGTTGTTTTTCCCACCTGTGTTTGTGGGAGATTATTTTATGTTAGTGCATGTTGCACCTCTGTCGTTACGGTTTGTGTTTTGTTTATGGTTTATTGTTTGTCTTGCAAAGTTTCACATTAAAATAAAAGACGTGGAACGATACCCACGCTGCGCTTTGGTCTCCTTCCTACGACGATCGAGACAGAATCTCTCACCACCAGAGGACCAAGCAGCGTGGCCAGGAGGAATGGACATGGGAGATCATCCTGGACGGCAAAGGATCCTGGACGTGGGAGGAGAACCAGGCCGGATGGGATCACCTCCCATGGGAGGAGGTGGAAGCAGCGAGGGAGGAACGGCAACGAGATCGGGAGTCACGGCAACGATGAAAGCCCGAGAGGCAGCTCCCCCCAAAAATTGGGGGGGCACACGGGGAGATTGGCGGAGTCAGGGTTTAAACCTGAGACAACTCCCTGTGCTTACCATGGGGAGCGTGTGACCAATCAGGCACCGTGTTATGTGGTGATGCGCACTGTATCTCCAGTACGCATTCATAGCCCGGTGCGCACTGTGCCTGCGCATTTGCCGGGCGAAAGTGAGCATTCAGCCAGGACGGTTTGTGCTGTCTCAGCGCTCCTGGTCTCCGGTGCGTCTCCTCAGTCCAGGATATCCTGCACCGGCTCTACGCACTGTGTCGCCAGTGCGCCTTCACAGCCCAGTGCGTCCTGTGCCAGCGCCCCGCACTTGCCGGGCTAAAGTGAGCATTCAGCCAGGACGGGTTATGCCAACTCTACGCTCCAGACCTCCAGTGCGCCTCCACGGTCCAGTATATCCTGCACCGGTTCTAGGCACCAGGTCTCCAGTGCGCCTCCACAGCCCAGTATGTCCTGTGCCTCCTCTTCGCATTCTCCCTGGAGTGTGTGTCCTCAGTCAGGTACGTCCTGTACCTCCTCCTCGCACTCTCCCTGAAGTGCATGTCCTCTGAAGTGCATGTCCAAGCTGCACCTCACACTCTCCCTGAAGTGCGCCTGCCCAGTCAGGTACGTCCTGTGCCTGCTCATCGCACTCGCCCTGAAGTGTGTGTCACCAGTCTGGCGCTACCTGTTCCAGCTCCATGCACCAGGCCTCCAGTGCGCCTTCCCAGTCCAGAGCTCAGAGCGACAGTTTCCAGTCCGGAGCTTTCGGCGCCGTTTCACAGTCAGGAATCTCCTGAGACGGCCTACAGTCCGGAGCCTCCTGAGACGGCCTACAGTCCGGAGCCTCCTGAGACGGCCTACAGTCCGGAGCCTCCTGAGACGGCCTACAGTCCGAAACCTCCTGAGACGGCCTACAGTCCGAAACCTCCTGAGACGGCCTACAGTCCGGGACCTCCTCATACGGCCTACAGTCCGGGACCTCCTGAGATGGCCTACAGTCCGGGACCTCCTGAGATGGCATACAGTCCGGGACCTCCTGAGACGGCCTACAGTCCGGGGCCTCCTGAGACGGCCTACAGTCCAGGGCCTAATGAGACGGCCTACAGTCCAGGGCCTCCTGAGACGGCCTACAGTACGGGACCTCCTGAGACGGCCTACAGTCCGGGGCCTCCTGAGACGGCCTACAGCCCGGAGCCTCCTGAGACGGTCCGTGGCCCAGAGCCTCCTGAGACGGGCCGTGGCCCAGAGCCTCCTGAGATGGTCCATGGCCCGGAGCCTCCTGAGACGGTCCGCGGCCCGGAGCCTCCACCGATGCTGACGGGTTTGCAGGATAAGATGGTTCTTCGTCCTGCACCAGAGTCGCCTCCTATTCTGGCGGATCCGCAGGATGAGAGGGTTCTTCGTCCCGCACCAGAACCGCCTCCGATGCGGGAGGATCAGCGGGATGATAAGGTTCTTCGTCCTGCACCAGAACTGCCACCAACACTAGACACCCCCCCAACCCTCCCTTTTGGTTTCAGGTTTTGCGGCCGGAGTCCGCAACTTTGGGGGGGGGGGGGGTACTGTCATGTCCTGACCATAGAGAGCTCTTATTTTCTATGGTAGAGTAGGTCAGGGTTTGACTGTGTGGGTTTATCTAGTTTATTTAGTTCTATGTTGTTTGGTTCTAGTTTCTGTTTTTCTATGTTGGGATTTTTGGATGATCCCCAATTAGAGGCAGCTGGTCATCGTTGTCTCTAATTGGGGATCATATTTAAGTAGTTGTTTTTCCCACCTGTGTTTGTGGGAGATTATTTTATGTTAGTGCATGTTGCACCTCTGTCGTGGGTTACCCAACATGGAAGATGAAGATGCACTCAATTCCTCCAAAATGGGGCAATCACCCAATCTATACACAATGATTTGTGAAAAAACTTTTGTTTCCACAACTACTGATTGGGAGCGACAAAACTACGGCAACATCATCGACAGGCTGTCACGACTGGATAGAGACATCAGTCAACATAATAAACCAGCTGTTATCAGAGTTGTGCAGGTTCCGAGTGAAACCAGCAACATTATTCGTTCAGCAGAAGAGAAACCTGGTGTACAGTTGAAGTCGGAAGTTTACATACACCTTAGCCAAATACGTTTAAACTCAGTTTTTCACAATTCCTGACATTTAATCCTAGTAAACATTCCCTGTCTTAGGTCAGTTATGATCACCACTTTATTTTAAGAATGTGAAATGTCAGAATAATATTAGAGAGAATGATTTATTTCAGCTTTTATTTTTTTCATCACATTCCCTGTGGGTCAGAAGTTGACATACACTCAATTATTATTGGTAGCATTGCCTTTAAATTGTTAAACTTGGATCAAACGCTTTGGTTAGCCTTCCACAAGCTTCCCACAATAAGTTGGGTGAATTTTGGCCTATTCCTCCTGACAGAGCTGGTGTAACTGAGTCAGGTTTGTAGGGCTACTTGCTCGCACATGCTTTTTCAGTTCTGCCCACAAATGTTCTATAGGATTGAGGTCAGGGCTTTGTGATGGCCACTCCAATACCTTGACTTTGTTGTCCTTAAACCATTTTGCCACAACTTTGGAAGTATGCTTGGGGTCATTGTCCATTTGGAAGACCCATTTGTGACCAAGCTTTAACTTCCTGACTGATATTTCTCCAAAAAGTACGATCTTTGTCCCCATGTGCAGTTTCAAACCGTAGTCTGGCTTTTTTATGGTGGTTTGTAGCAGTGGCTTCTTCCTTGCTGAGTGGCCTTTCAGGTTATGTCGATATAGGACTTGTTTTACTGCGGATATAGATACTTTTGTACCTGTTTCCTCCAGCATCTTCACAAGGTCCTTTGCTGATATGAAACAGACCAAATTTATATTGGTCTAATGAAGATTGACGGGCGGCAGGTAGCCTAGTGGTTAGAGCGTTGGACTAGTAACTGAAAGGTTGCAAGATTGAATCCCCGAGCTGACAAGGTAAAACTCTGCCCCTGAACAAGGCAGTTAACCCACTGTTCCTAGGCCGTCATTGAAAATAAGAATTTGTTCTTAACTGACTTGCCTAGATAAAATAAAAAATTAAATAAAATTGATGCAGTGGTGTGGATAGGCTCATTTGAACAACCTATTTTAGGACTTGATGTTACTATGCAACTTTACTCTACACTGAACATTTCTGAAGGGAAGGTGACGTGGCAAATTAGACAACTGCAGGGATCTACAGTTCAGAACCATCCTATTTGGACGACGAAGAAAAAGGAGTGTGTAACTTTGGATATGGAACCAATGTATTTGTCAGGTGTTGCCCCACTTGCACAAAACAATATCCCGTTAGCAAGGAAGCTATGGCCGCTACTAAAGTAGTGATTAAAGATGTATGGGACATGGGTATAGTTGAAAAGACACATTCTGCCGACATGTTGTTCATACTCTTTCGACAACGAATCGAGCTGCACAGGTCATAGCTGCTCGTTGCGCCGGTCCTCATAGGATAAGAGTTGAATACCCCTTATGTAGAGAGTCATTGTACCATCTAAACCGCTGTGAAATATATTTTCCAAACCAAAAAAATATTATTTACAGCTGTTTGAAGCTGGTGTGCAAAACCAAAAGTAAAAGAAGCAAATATTAAACTTATGAACGGGAAGCATAGAAATAGCATGCATAGAACAGATCTACCACTTCTTAGACTTGCTTTCAATGAGAATGACAGATTTATAACACACATTTCTATGTGAATTTGGTCAGCTAGTCCAAAAAGTTACACATTGCAGCTCAAGCTTTTTGCTACATGCAATTCGTAATCTCTTCAGATGTAAAACTTTAAACTCAACCACAGGGATGGGTATTTTTCTTCCTCACATCTCCAACAGCAACATCAGTCTTCACACGATTGGCCAAAAAACTTAACAAGGCTTTTCATTCGCTAAACCAAATCAGGTCACCCAGTTCACATGATCACATAGGTCAAAATAACTTGCTGGACAGTACATCAAAGAATTCAAACCAACAGTCAGGGTTGCAATGTCCACAGTTTTCCAGTCAAATTGGGCTACTTTAAAAACTATGTCGCGGGTGAAAATGTATTGGTCGTGGGTTGTTTTTTTTTGGACTATTTCTATGTTAGCCTATAACTTCAGTTTACTGTTGTTGTAGCCTTGTGTTATTATGCAATTATTAATGGACATGTTTAGTTAATTAAATTGGAAGTTATCAAAGCTCTATTGAAATTGCCCATCAGTTATTAGAACGCGTTAGATTGATGGTAACAGTAGTCAGATTAGGCTACAGGTTTAAAACAAAAAAACACTGGCTGTTGTTGACAAGCATATTCAGTTACTACATATATTATTCATATTTAATTCAGTGATTGAAATGATGACCCCATCCTCAGTAGCCTATTCCAGCAGGCTATTGGGAAACACAAGCACTTCTTACCTCGAAATCGCAAAGCTGTTCATGTTGAAGAAATTAGCCTGTTAATTTGAACTAAGAAAGCTGCTAAATTGTTCAGTTTACATCTTGCCTACAATAGGCATAGGCTACTGTAGACTATCTGAAATTAGATGTAGGACTATCAGGGGCAATAGGCTACTGTAGACTATCTGAAATTAGATGTAGGACTATCAGGGGCAATAGGCTACTGTAGACTATCTGAAATTAGATGTAGGACGATCAGGGGCAATAGGCTACTGTAGACTATCTGAAATTAGATGTAGGACTATCAGGGGCAATAGGCTACTGTAGACTATCTGAAATTAGATGTAGGACGATCAGGGGCAATAGGCTACTGTAGACTATCTGAAATTAGGTGTAGGACTGTCAGGGGCAATAGGCTACTGTAGACTATCTGAAATTAGATGTAGGACGATCAGGGGCAATAGGCTACTGTAGACTATCTGAAATTAGATGTAGGACTATCAGGGGCAATAGGCTACTGTAGACTATCTGAAATTAGATGTAGGACTATCAGGGGCAATAGGCTACCTGCCTTTATCTAAGCAAACCATGGCAAAGTTGAATTACAATCGTGAACCCAGATTTCAGTTTGTAGCCTATGCCTATTGAAATGACAATCTCGCAAATGGGCCATTTATAACAGTTTGTAGTTAACATCTGGCACATAATAACAGCACAATTGCCAGAAAATAGCTTAACATTAGTTTCCGAGATCCTCTGTTAAATTTTCATCCCTCAAACTCTCTTGTTGGATTTATCTATAGTTATGCACATGCGCAAAAGGGATTTATTTAAGCAATAAGGCCCGAGGAGGTGTGGTATATGGCCAATATACTACGGCTAAGGGCTGTTCTTAAGCACGACGCAACACGGAGTGCCTGTACACAGCCCTTAGCAGTGGTATATTGACCATACATCACAAACCCTGAGGTGCCTTATTGCTATTATAAACTGGTTACCAACATAATTAAAGCAGTAAAAAGACATGTTTTGTCATACCCGTGGTATACGGTCTGATATACCACGGCTGTCAGCCAAACAGCATTCAAGGCTCGAACCACCCAGTATATAATTACAATTATAAACCTGGTTCAGCATTGAATGTTGATTGGCTGAACACAAAAAAAACCCGTTGTACTGTTCTAATTACATTGGTAACCAGTTTATAATAGCAATAAGGCTCCTCTGGGATTACTCATTGCGTAATGCTTAAGAACAGCCCTTTGCCGTGGTATATTGGCCATATTTTTTTAGTTTATTTTATTTCACCTTTATTCAACCAGGTAAGCCAGTGAGAACAAGTTCTCATTTACATCTGCGACCTGGCCAAGATAAAGCAAAGCATTGCGACAAAAACAACAACACAGAGTTACACATGGAATAAACAAATGTACAGTCAATAACACAATAGAAAAAGTGTATGTACAGTGTGTGCAAATGTAGTAAGATTAGGGAGGTAAGCATAGGCCATAGAGGTGAAATAATTACAATTTAGCAATAACACTGGAGTGAAAGATGTGCAGATGATGAGGTGCAAGTAGAGATACTGGGGTGCAAAATAGCAACAAAAAAAGAACAATATGGGGATGAGGTAGTCGGGTAGGCTATTTACAGATGGGCTGTGTACAGGTACAGTGATCGGTAAGCTGCTCTGACAGCTGATGCTTAAAGTTAGAGAGGGAGATATAAGACTCCAGCTTCAGTGATTTTTGCAATTTGTTCCAGTCATTGGCAGCAGAGAACTGGAATAAAAGGCGGCCAAAGAAGGTGTTGGCTTATATACCATACCCCCTCGTGCATTATTGCTTAATCATAGCAGTCAAACAAGTTAAATCGACATCCATTGATGGAAAATGATCTGGCGAGTTTAATAATGGCGAATTATCTTTTCTCTTGCGACATATTCAAATTCCTTTATTACGTCATGTCATAGCTTGCAAGAACTATTATTTTGAGGAAAACAGAATAATGCTGTCACGGTTGTCGAAGGGTAGAGACCAAGACGCAGCGGGAAAATGTACACTCATCTTCTTTTTGTTGAGTGAAGAAGGAAAACACATAAAACTTATACAAAACAAAACGAACTTGACAGTCTTGTCAGGCAAACAGCTAAACAAGAACAATCTCCCACAAAATCCCATGAAAAAC